>NW_017723019.1:16556-101123 GCF_001865875.1 Lupinus angustifolius
GGGAGCGTTCAAGTTTTGTATTTGGAAGTGTGTATGTAACGTACATTGTGTTCTATAGTGAAGAAGGAAAATCTCCCAAATCAAAGGGGAGGACTGGATGTAGTTTTGCAGTTGATAGCAAAATGAACCAGGATAAAATCCCTGCACAATATTTTCTATCATTTTCTCTTTTATATTTCAAGATGTTTTAATGCGAATTTGGAACTGATATTTTGCATGTTTGTTCCTTGCTATGTTCTTGTTAATCTTGCATAAAAATATTTGTTGTATATATGTTTGTGTGTTGGTTAATAACTATGCAAGTTGTTGTTCTGATTATTCTGGTTCTGTTACTGGTTAATCGATTATGAACAATGCTTAATCGATTAATTGAGCATTTTTCAGCAAGTGTGTAAAAACCCAAAAAGTGGAACTTGAGCTCCGCCACACCTATTCAACCCCCCTTCTAGGTGTATTCCGTGCCACTGATACCTAACAACATTTTGCTGCTAATCCTGTTTTCCATGAAAGGACTAAACACATTGAGATGGATTGTCATTAAATAAGGAAAAAGTTCTAGTTGGTGTGGTACATCTCTTGTCTATTTCTTCTAATGAACAAGTTGTTGATCTGTTTACCAAATCTCAAACCCCTAGCATTTTTAAAAACAATTTATCCAAGTTTGGTTTGTGTAAATACACACTCCAACTTGTAGGGGGATGTTAAACATAATTGATTCTCATGTTGTTCTCAGTTTATGCAGGTTGGACACAACATCCCATCAAGGCCTAAAGAACTCGGTCAGAAATTTTAGCCTGATGCATCAACAAGACCTATGTGGCTTGGCCAGAGATTCACATCTGCATAAGGTGTGTGGCGTGTGGCGTGTGTGACGCATAAGTCTCGATCAGACTTGGCGCATGGTGTGACGCATGAACCTCGGTCAGTCCTGGCGCATCAACATCGGTCAGCCTTGGCGCATCAGCTTCGGTCAGCCTTGACGCACTTGGCACATCAGTCTCAGTCAGACTTGGCGCATCAGTGGCCAAGTCTGATGCATCAACTGATCGTGACCCATCAACCAAGAGGCTTGGGCGAGGCACACCAAGATCAGTACCCTCTGTCAGATTCATTGATTAGAGCATGTAATGATTGACCTCTCATCCAATTCAAATCATGAGATAGTTATGGAGAAAATTCTGAGAAGGAAGCTAGGTTATACATTCATCCATTATTTGGTCATAAAAGTCAACTAAAAAGTCAACTGTTACCTAAGCCTCAAGTTATTATGCTTTGTGTTATAGCTTTTAGTTTGTTTTGTTGTTTTTCTTTTCTGTTATTAACAGAATCTATTTAGGGGTGGTTAGGATTTCTTGTTGGCATTCATTGTATAAATATAGTGTCTTGTAATCCTTTTGAAATCATCAATGAAATAGTTCACATTTTCTTCTAGTTAGATCTTCTCATTTCTTGTTATCACCATCAATGGAGTTTACTTTTCTAAGAAGACAAATTGAGGTACTATATTTGCAAAATTTGCAGGGTTGGATCCAAAATTACTAGTTATCTAACAAGAACCATCAAGGTTTCCCATTGAAATATTCTGAAAACTGCTGGTTAAAAAAAACCCAAAAAACTGACTTCATTTTTTTATGACATTCTTTTATGACTTTGTACTCCTCAAATAACTAACTTCATTTTTTTATCAGCAAATAACAATCTTTAATTGGTACAATTATCAAAATTAAATAATACTCATGATCTCAATTCTCCTCTTGATCACACCACTAACCAAATTATGAGCAATTTGCATAAGCATAATGATGCCTTGATAGCCAGGATAAATAATGTTGCTGTCAAGACCAAACAAGTGTTGTCCATAATCAAAATTGAAGAACCATCCCACGCCCAGGTGCATCAGCACGCCCAGGTGCCTTAGTGCCACGCCCAGGTGCATCAGTCCCACGCCCAGGTGCATCAGCGCCACGCCCAGGCACACCAAGTGCATCAACGCCAACCTAAGGCGCATCAAGCCTGCCAGGACCAGAGCAAGGCGCACCAGAGCAGTGCCCAACAGATGCACCAACACCTAGGCAGGGCGCTCCAGATCAATTCTGGCTTGGACACACATCAGGCTTCTCAAGCCTACCATGAAGGCAGGGCCAGTCAAGGCACTCATCAAACTCAAATCAAGACCAATCAATTCTGGCTTGGACACACATCAGGCTTCTCAAGCCTACCATGAAGGCAGGGTCATTTAAGGCACTCATCAAACTCAAATCAAGACCAATTATTACATCCCAAGTAGAATCAAAGGCTTAAGATTAATGGGCTTTCCTTTACTTGAAGCCCGAGTTATCATTGTTTTAGTGATTTTTGCCATATGTAACACATGCTAATTTGTTAGTTTAAGTAGTTAGGCAAGTTTGTTATTCTGTTTTTCATTTCCCTTGCCTATAAGTTCAGAGTTTCATCTTTGTTAATCAATTCAAGCTTTTCTAATAAAGATCAAGAAGTTTTTCCTTATTGTCTTGTTATTCAAGAAATTCTCTATCAAGAAGAAGTTGTGTTTTTCATTCTTCGTTTCATCCTTTCTTTGAACAATAACAACAACTAAATCTTAAATAATGTCAATTGATAAAGGTACCAAAATCATAACCAATGTTCAAAAGTATAATGCAATAACAACCACAATAAACAACAGTCCACCATTGCAACCAAGCAATAGTAGGAATACCATAATTCACTTTTAAATCTAGCATACTGAATCCTAAACTTAAATGCAATTATCTCCACATATTTGGCCAAATAAATGGTCTATAATATATAACACACCAAATGAGCCAACACATATACTTTTTCAGATCTCTTAATTTTCCATGCATGATTTTATGACATCTTAGCATGTCTAAGGCAGAATGCTTTTATCCTGGTAAGACCATCTTCGAGGGCAGAACGTTCAACTGCAAAACTAATCCGAAGCCAATTCTTTAGTCCAACACTGACACCTACAAGCATTATAGAAGATGAAGAGAATTCTCATCATAACTTTATTTTCTTCACCAAATTGATGGATCAGAGATTCCGGTGACCGGAGAAAATTCTTACCAGGAAGTAGTAGTACAGATTCCTCTTCGGCCAGCTTGACACAGAAGTCTACATCATCAATAATGCCCTCAAGTTGTGAAATGTTAATCTGCACCTGCTCCATTCAATTTACCATTAATTGATATTCTTTAAAGATGATTCATTGATAAATTCATAGCATTATTAAAACCTTTAAACTCTTTCGGCTACTTACCATAATAGACATTGCCCCTTCTGGTTTGTGAGGGCATTTCAAGCAAGGTATCTCCTTACATCTATCATAAAATATGTTTGCACCCTCCCTCATTATATTAAGATTTTCTGCATAGAACTCTTCTTTTGTTCTCTTAAGGATTTCAGGCACTGCAGCCTGTAAATATTACAAGTCAAAATTTGTTTTATGGGAAAACAGAATGCCAAAAAGATAAAAAGTATTTGGGCATACAAAGTACAAGCATGTATATAAATTATGAGTGTTTATATATTCGGTCAAAGAAATCAAGGATGTAATATTTTACAACAGTAATTTTCTGTTGCTCCGGAAACAACTTCTTCACTCGTCAGGGTAAGAGGGTAAGGCTGCATATATTACTTTACTAGGTGTGAGCCTTGTGCATTGAACCGTTCTTTTTAGTATTTTTTGTTACTCTGGTATTTACTATTTACTTTATGATAGCTTTCCATTATTTACCTGGATAATGGTAGGAGGATCAGTTGAGATCTCCAGATAACTCTTGATTAGTGTCAAAATCTGATAAAAGAAATTAAACAATTGCTTAGTTCATAATTCATATAGTGTAACAATCAAATACCTGGATTTCTAAGAGAAGAAAAAGCTTTCATTCTACTAATGCTTTAAATATACATGTAACCTTTCTTAGAGCAAAACTTAAAAACCAACCCCAGTTTGTTTTAGAATTCCGTTGGGGTCACATGTGGCTATCCAACCAAATCTCCAACCAGGAACAAACCATCTTTTTGACAAAGAGCCGATTGTAATAACAGGCACTATTGATGAAAACACTGCCATGGGCACAAATGGATTGCTTCCAAAAGCTATGTGGGCATAAACTTCATCAGAAATTAGAAAGATTCCGAGTTTTCGTGCAGCCTCGGCAACCTAAAAGAAAAAAATTGAAAACTTATCACATGGATTTCTTGCAGTTCTCTTAAACAATGTAGTTGAGTTGAACTAAACTATATATATATATATATATATATATATACCCTTTTTAAATGTTGGTGTGTGAAAACATTTCCACATGGATTACTTGGATTAATGAGCACCATTGCCACAGTGTTCTCATCTGCTATAGCTTCAAGAGAATCAAGGTCAACCTCCCATCCTCTCTCGGGCAAAAGATCGAAGTGGCGAACTTCAAGGCGACAACAATTGGCACGAGATTCGTATTGCGGATACCCTGGCCTTGGAAGGAGAATGTTTGCACCCGGCCGAGCAAGGACTGGTAAGATTATATCTATAGCTTGAGTACCACCAATGGTAAGAAAAACGTTGTCTGGTGATAACTGGTATGGAAGATCAGAAGAAAGATAATCTGCAATAGCCCTGTTTTGGAAATTGAAGTATATTATCAAAATCAAATCAATTTCACACACAACCAAACCATGTTAGATGTTACTAAACAAGTAACTGTGGAAGTGTGGATCAAACTAAGTATAATTTAAACATGTCATTAGTTGATCACTAATCTGTAATTGTGGCTGGATACTATTATTGTATAGCACTATAGCAATGTATTCTAGGTGTTCAAATAAATGGATAACATAACAAACCCAAATCCTCTATGCTAAAAGTTTATGTCTCTATACCAACCCAATAAGATTTTGCCTAGTAATAAATAACACACATCATTTAATTTCTCATTAATTGTCATACCGACACATTTAGGTATTTGACAAAACATCAATGGGTTGATATAGAGGCATAGAAATTGTTTGGTAAAGAGGATTTAGATTCTAACTGTATACGCATATATTTTGCTGACCATATACTCTCAAGACTACAAATTTTTACTCTCAAAACTAAACTTTTTTACTCTCAAGCTTAAACTTTACCACAAAAGCTAACATAGCATTACTGAAGTAATCAGAAATGTTATTATAGTCATATACTCAACTCATATGGAACTATAACACTTAACAAGATCATGATCCACCAATTACCACATAATATTGAACAAACCTGGTTGCATCAGGTAAACCAAGAGTGGGAGGGTAAGAGTTGAAGTTATAGGACTGAACTGCACTAACAATAGCATCTGAAGCAATAAAGGTAGTACGAAACATTGGGTTTTCAGTAGGATCCACACGACACATATAAATAGAGGGTCTTTTATCTTCATTGCTGATGTTCTCTTTCAACTTATTGAACACAGCTCGAACTGAAACTGCTGAAGCATTTAGCCATTCGTTCCCTTCAAAATTCCACTTCTTGCTTATGCTTCCAATTTCCATTTTGATTAGTTTGTTGGGTATGGTTTCTGAATGAGATTGATTAACAAATACAGGTGAAATTATACAGAGGAAAGTACTAATGAATAAGATAAACTAACAGTCTTTATTGGTGTGCACGAGAATATTGGTGGGTTCCATCTCTTTTGTTTTTATATGTTCTTTTCCATTGCTAATATGTTTTCTTAAGTCATCATCTATATCTATACTATATAAAGGCAAAACATGGTGTAACTTTTATCATTTTCATCATGGTGTAATTTCTATTTCCTATTTTGCCCTTCACATTATTTAGTTTTTACAAAAAGACCATATAATCATAAATAAACATATTCAACACATTAATTAACTATATCTTTCACATTAAATTGAACATTATCATAAATACATAAAAATTATAACAAATACATTCTAATTCTAAAAATAAAATATATAAAAATTGAATACGCAGTATCATGTAATATTGACCGGCTATACACTAGTTATTAATAAAGGGAAAACACAAAATAACCACTCATCATGGTGTAATTTGTGTTTTCCTATTTTGCCCTCAATATCTTTTTATTTCTACCAAAAACCCATATAATATTATTTTCTTATTTTATCCTTATTATCTTCTTATTTTAAAAGTGTATTTAAAAATTGAATATTAGACCAATTGAATAAATTCAACCGTAAATTAAGCACAAAAAATTATATTGGAATTTATAAAATACAAACTATACATTACAAACGATAGGAAAGCGGGTTAACAAGTACGACAGTGCATGTCAACATGCTAGTTTGATATAAACTAAATATGCAAATATAACCAACCTAGTTTGAATGAAGATTATTCTCTGCCTGGAAGATACCTGGTTCAATATAGTATATACCAATAAAAATAATTTTGTAGTCTCCCAAGTTTCAAATTATCCACAGAAAGTTCCAACACGCAAGCTACATAGAAGTTTTAGGTCTGAAAATTATGCATAAATTTACTTGTTGGATTTGAACCATAACTCAATTTCATCTGTACTACTTAATAAAGCCAAAACCCAATATAATCAATACACTATGATATAATTTATGGTTCCCTATTTTATCATCATCTTCTAATTGCTGCCAAAAACTATATAGCTTAATGTCCATCTTCATTCAATGTATGTTTCGGTGGAAACAAATCAGACTGTCTATCAGAGGCTTACTACCTGACTTATAACAGGTTAGGCTACACTAGACTTTTTCACGAATACGACAGATTCAAGCTTTCTAAAAAATATATTTAGCTTAACATGTCAGACTTTAGGTCACGTAAAATACATATTAAGCCTAACAGACCGACCTATTTAGTTATATTATGTAAGAATGTTGAAATTATATTATTTTAATATAAACAATATTATATATATATTAATATTAATATAAAAATATAATTTAACTATTAGAATTATATGGGTCTAACTAAAAATAAGCATATAATCCATTAAAATGTAGACATGATAGCCTATTTCATGAGCATATAATATAATAGGTCTTCAAATAGGCGAACAGGTCAGGCGAGACTTTTAAACAGATCAAACCTAGGCTTTGATTTTTTTTTAAATAGGCTAACAAGTCAGGCTGAGACTCCTTTATGCAATATAGGCTGAGTCTGTTTAAGGCAAAGTCTAGTCTGCCTGACCTGTTTCTACCCTTAGTTCCATATCATTTGGTAAAGTATTTCTTTTAGGGATGACAAAAAAACTCGTACCCGTGGGTACCCACAGGTAAAACTCATACGAGTACGAGTCATAAATGGGTACCCGCGAGTTTTTAAAAATACTCAGAGTACATACAAGTGCAGGTATGAGTATTATGGTATCCATGCCCACGGGTACCCTTATTTATATGATTACTATATTATATTTAATTAAAATAAAACATACATTATCATAACCTTCATTACACTATGTGCATCTTTTCATTTTACTCTATTTACATTTTTACCTTGCTTGCATCTTTTATTGAATTTGATGGTGAAACACCCTACAAATATTATTACATTGTAAAAAACACATGTCTTGCAGAGAAACTATATACTTTTTATTAAGGAAATGAGAACTACAAATCACACAAATAGAAAAGATCAATATGTTTAACATTTTTGTCAAATATTCAATCAAAACAAAAATAATTAAGTTTCATATCATTTGAAACTAATAGAAATATGAAATTAGAAATTTATTTATAATATAGGAAACTTGCGAGTACCCATTATACTCGTGAGCATTCACAAATATCTACAAAAAGCCTGCACACGGATACCCATACGAGTATAGACAGATATGAGTAATGTTTTCCTATTTTAAAACAGGTAGGGATAGCTACTACTTGTGCCCGTCTGTGCTCGTTGTCTTCCCTAATTTCTTCTTTCCTACATTGTGGAACATGACAAATTGCTTTAATTTTTTTTGTTACTATTTTCTCTCTCAACAGAATGTGGAACATCTATACAAATAATCATGACAGTATAATAGAACTAAGAATTATTAAACTAATAACAAATCTAAATAATATTATTTATTATTGTGAGATATTACAATATCTAACATAACTTATTATATTTGACATTTATAACATATAGATTACACGTTACAAATAATCATGTTAACTACCATTTGTACAAATTATGTTCAAATGCCATTTTTCCGTTAAAATAATATTTATAATTTAGTTAATAGTTAAATGGATAAAAAAAATTATAGCATGCATATTCAACTGAAAATAAGTATCGAATAAAACTAATATCACTTTCAATAGAGTTAGAGTTTAATTCCAGTAGAGTCGATAAAATTATTTACAATTACAATCTATCTAAATACAAGAAATTTTTTATCAAAATCCATTCACTAAAGTTATTGGATTTAATCAGATGAATAATTTTAAACTTTTAGTATCATTTAGATGAATATTCATTTCACCTAAAAAAACAAATATTTATAAACCATGTACTTTATTTTCCAATTTCACTTTTTATCTCACTTTTTACTTTTGTTTTCTAATTTGATTATTTTATTAAATTAAGAATAATCATAGGACATATGGTTGTGATTAATATTAAAAGTTTCTTCTTAAATACATAACATATATAAATATATATTAAAAATTTACATATAGAATTTTAAACGTCACATACTTGTAAAAATTGCAAAATTTTTTTTTTAAAGGTCAAAAATCACTTTTTAGAAAATAAAAACACTTGTTCATATTTAAAAAAAAGGTTATTTTAAAAGAATGATTTTCTAAAAAAAAAGTGTTTAGTTTCAATAAAAAATCTAATGGATTGAACATACATCCAATCTATTAAAATGGATTTACGAATGGATTAAAATTTATTCATTAAATTTGAATATAACTGGATTGAATGATTTAAAATATTATTAAAATGAATTTATATGGATTAGTAGATAATTTTCTTTTCATTAAGATATTTATTTGCCCCTCATGACTATGGGTAACATTTTAGAATGCTTTCTAAGGTTGTATATTAAAATGACTAATTAATGTCATTTTACAAGTAAGAAGTGGGATGACATATTGACTATTTAATTTGGGATAAGTGATATAAATTAGTCCATTTTACTTTATTTTGGTTTAATTGATTTCAGAACCAACGAGTGTTGGTTCAAGTTGTACATGTTTGATTCTCCTTAAGCAATGTCTTGTGTTCAAGTCTTGTGGATTAAAAAAATATTCACTGTGAGAGTTAGCCCCACATACTTGTGAATGTTCCTGGATCGGACATGATTGCCTCCAGTGTGATAATACGTGCGAGAAACCAAAATAAAAAATTGATTTCAGAATATTTGAAAATCATAAATCAAATTGAATTAGACCAAATTTTTTGAAAAAAAACTCAAATTAAACTAAAAATTTGAAACGCTCAATCTTTTTGGTTTGGCTCGCTTAGGTCTTATCATTTTTGAAGTTTGGACATGAATCGATTCCATTCCTAATGATGGTGAAATGACTAGTGATGATCAGTGGTGGTAGTGGTGGTGATGGTGGTGTTGTTGTCATCTAGTTAGTGACTATTGGTTGAGGATAACGATAGTAATGTGATAATCATTCCTTAGTTTGGTGAATGATTATTGATAATTCATAAAGGGATTTACTTGAAACCAAAAATTGAAATCATAAAACCTTTTTCCTTGGTTTGAAAGTTGAGTGAAAATGTTTTGAAAATGCAAATTTGATTTTTGAAAGGATGCTTTTGCACCCTATTATTGAGGGTAGAGAAATAATTCATAAGATATTGCTCCTTACCTTCCTAACAATTGTGTATTTTCAAGAATTTGAACCCATATATTGTTAACCAATGTCTTCAGATTTGAATAGTGTCAACTAATAACTTGTTAGAAAAACTTGTTTTTTTGTCTTAAAAATGCCATTAAAAACAAAAAAACCTACAAATTGACAACCACCCTCAATAAGAACGGATATCCTTTTCGGAACACATTGATGCGTACTTAGCATCTTTGAAGCATTTTGGATCCAAAGAAACAATTTGACATTTTTTACTAAAAAAAGTAGAAATAATAAAAAACATAAAGGCTTTCATTGGTGGAAAAAAATGAAGCTTTCATTTATATCGAGTAGAAAACAAAAGCCTTTTTTACTTTTACAGTTTTACTCTTCGTATCTGATCGTAGGTACTATATAATATACGAAACACGCGTATTTCATTTCCATTCCCGAACCCAAATGTACTAGCCAATAGTCAAGATTCGAAGATCACGTTCACTGGTACTTTCTCCAATTCGTTACTCTCTCTCTTCGTTCAATATTTTGATTTCGCCTTCCAAATTCGAAAGCGAATGCACAGTTTATATGCTTTGGTATCTAAATCCAACTTCGATCGCATTCAGTTTTTTTTGTAGATTTATTAGCTATTTCGTTTTCCTTTCAAATTTCATTGCTATGTGATTAGGATTAGCAAAATTAATTTCGTTTCCATTCGTATCAGGACGTTTGAATCGTGCAATTAGAAATTATCTGAGGTGAGGTTTGTTCTGAGACAGTTTATATCAATTGATGTTAAATTTAGATACGGTTGTTAATAAAATTAGCTTAAATTGGCATCTTAAGATCTGTGCTGAAACTTTTCGTATTAGGATTTGAAAAAAGTGATTTTCTGTAGATATATTTTGGCAGAAACTTGTTTGTGAGAAGCTGAATTTCTGAGTTCTTTCATATAATTTATCAAACAAACTTGTTAATGTTAGAAGTGAATGTTTCCCCCCTAAACAAACAGGCTCTTAATCTAACTCATCCCAAAGGTTAGTTTAATTTTCTAATTTGAAATTAGTATTTTTATTTTACAGTTTCTGTTCTATGGAAACAAGTGTTGGTATCATGAAACTTGAAATTATTTGCTATTGTCATGCTGCCAATTAAATTGTTCTTCCTTGGCAAGATTTTACATCACTACATATGGTAATCTAAAAGTAGATAGGTGTATCTTATATGATAAAATTTTGGCTTGTGATGAATTCATACGTTAAACTATGATCGATTTTCCTTTGCCATACTTCTGTGCATGCTTGAAGCATCCATGTATTGCATCTATGAGATTCTGCAGCACTTTTGTTTGTTGAATTGCTTTGGTAAATTCGTCGAGACTCGTCATTCAATTGGAGTCGGGTCTAATTAGATTCAGATATTATGCACAACCCATCTTAAGTTGTATCTTGATTCCTGAATATGTTGATAGTATTTATATATGTCAGGAGTGGAGTGATATTTAGTATGCTGATGCTCGGTTTATTTTTGAGAATTGGAGAAAATGAAAATCTATATTGATTTTGGGTTCAATCTGTTTATCTTGTTATCTTTTGTTTGGTGATGTCATTCCCTGGTTCTGTTTATCATGATCACAAATTTTATGTACAAATCTGAGATTTTCTCTTCTTATTGCTTGCAGAAATATAACTGTTTGAGTTTTTCAACAGTGCTCTCTTTGAGCATTGCAATGAAGGTGTAGAGGATATCTATAGGTAATCAGGCACTCTAAATTCAACAATGAAGCGATATGTTTACATCAATGATGATGAATCATCACATGATTTACACTGTGATAACCGTATTTCAAACAGAAAATATACTGTATTGAACTTTCTTCCAAAAAATTTATGGGAACAGTTCAGGTAATCTTTATACTAGTGCTGCTTATTACTTGTTACTTTTTTTTGCAAATGTACAACATTGATGCATACATGTGCAATTTTGCACTTCTTATTGGTTCCTAAATATCACCTCCTTCCATATCCTTATTGATATTGAACAATACAAGTTTGATTGTATGGAGGTAAAACTCAATTTAGCAGCTCTTCAGCTTGTTTTGGCAGTTTTTGGACTGAAATCATGTAATTTTCACTGGAAGGTTAGAGTTCCATAGATTAGAGAAGAATGTAGCATCAAATATAAACACCTTACTTGCTATTATTACTGTGGAGGATCTCAACAGTTTTGATTTGACATTCATGTGACCCTGTTATTACTAGCAGATGGTGGCAATGTTGGAAAGGCAAAATTATGCCGTACAAATATAGTTGATGACTTTCTTTCCGGATTATGGCAGAAGCATGGCAGCTCAATTAAGAAATAAAAGATATATAGAAAAGTACACAACAAATATGTTAAACATAATACTGATGAAATTATAGGGGTTTGCAAGGATAAAAAATGATCAAAATAGTAAATTATGTTTGATACTATCGTGAATGATGATGTGATACAAGAAACATAACACTAAACTCTATATATACTAATATTAGTCTCCTAATTACTTAAGAAAAAAAATCATAAATGATAAGTTAAAGTAATCTTAACCCTTAGAAATATACTAAGATACTCTAAACTAATCTAAGATATAATTATTATAATAAGAGATGTTCTCTTGAAATCCAAATATCCTCTAGATATTGTCTATAAGATAATTTAAGATATTGTGAGATAATTTCATATATTCTAACAATAACTAATAGCAATTAATAACATATTAAGAACAATAAATTAGAAGTATATTATATGAAATAAAACTCATCGAAAATCTCACTATGCAAACACATGCAGGAAAACATAACTGTGTATATGGTGCAACACAAACAAAGAAACAAAACAAAATAACATAATTAAACTGTAACACTAAATGAGAAAAAAGACATTGAGAATGTGGGGACCGGATTGTCAAACTATAGAGTTAGAGACAGGAAAAAAGCTGGTAACTCAGAAAACAAAGAAAAATGATACGTGGCACTGTGGCAGGGCTGGGTGGGTCATGAGGAGAAAGTCATCACTCACCGAGAAGGGTGGATTGTGCTGCTAAGTCTTTGCCTAGTCGGAGATGATGAAGGTCAGTGACTAGGTGAGTGGGAGAGGAGAAATGCCCAAACATGGAGACTTAGTGAACGATGAGTATATGCGTGTGTTTGGTAGAGTTGGGGAATTTAGATCATCATTATATACATCTATGTCTATGGTTATAATCTGAAAAAGTAACCCATCTTATTTGAAGATTTGTGAAAACACATCTTTTTCTAAAATAAAAGTTTCTTTTATAATCTAGGCTAGTTACCTAAACTAGTTTCGATCATAAATGAAGCTTATAGTCCAAAAATAAGTGCATGAGGCTCCCATGGTAGATGTACACAACCTTACCCTCGTAAGTGAAGATGATGTAACCAAAATTGGAACTCATGACCTATAGGTGACAAGGCAATTAACCTTACCGGTTGGCCAAGGCTCACTCTCATATTTTTTAACCATACCAGTAAATCATGAAAATATCCATAAAAGTACTGTTAGATATATAAAACTATTCATTTGCCTTTACCCAACAATTTAAATATTTGGGAAACTTGGTTCTTAACATGGTTTTAGAGCCAAAACTTAACTCATCCGGTTTTCCTTCATGGTCTGACGGGCTTCTATGGTGGGGGTGTTGGAAGTCCCATGGTATGGGGTTTATACATCTTGGGCTACTCATGTAATTGCTAATTGGTTGAGATGGAGCCTTACCGTGATATTAGAGCCTCTATGATAAAGTGGTTAGGAGTTTGATCCTTCTCGTCCTCCATTCTTCTAAATAAATAAAAAGAAGTTAATTTTCAGCACAAGGTATGGCAGGCCTGATCTATTCCTAGTCCATGCTTCTATCCCAAAGGGCTACCGCACGAGAGGGCATGTTAGATATGTATAATTTCCTTTATCTTCACCCAACAGCTTACACTTTTGGGAAAGTCGGTCCTTTACAAGTATCTCAGAACTTTCATTTCAATCATGGTTTGACATGAGCACCCTGTCCCCAGGGCTTTGGCTGCTGCTATTCGGAGCTTCACAGAAATTGCTTCTTGATGGATGGTGAATGGGGTTGGGCCAAAATCCACAATGCCACTGTACG
This sequence comes from Lupinus angustifolius, assembly GCF_001865875.1. Taxonomy (NCBI): domain Eukaryota; kingdom Viridiplantae; phylum Streptophyta; class Magnoliopsida; order Fabales; family Fabaceae; genus Lupinus; species Lupinus angustifolius. Next base: position 30,517 of record NW_017723019.1, read on the forward strand.
CGTTTAACAACACTTAACTAATCCTGGATTCTAGGGTTTCAGCCTTGTTCTTTCTGTATATTGATCAAACTTACTAAGGTGTAGTGAATGATTAAGGCCCAGATTTGAGATTTTTGTTAAACAAAGTGAGATATTCTTGGGTGGAAAAAGTTCACTTGGAATTTCTAATAAAATATTTGTATCTAATATGACTTGTTGCTAGCATACTTATTTAATAGTCTCTGGTCCTTGTTTTTATTCCATCTGATTTTCTTTTCCTTTTTCAGCCGGTTCATGAACCAATACTTTTTGCTGATAGCCTGCCTGCAGCTATGGCCTCTCATTACTCCAGTAAATCCTGCCAGTACATGGGGTCCACTCATCTTTATTTTTGCTGTCTCTGCATCAAAAGAGGCGTGGGATGATTACAATAGATATCTTTCAGACAAGAAGGCAAATGAGAAGGAAGTGTGGGTTGTGAGGAAGGGCGTCAAGCAACATGTATGAAGCATATTCAATTTTCTTAAGTATATATTTTACTGTGTTTCGTATTAGTTGAGGCACAAAACCTGGCCGATAAAAAAGTTAGAAAAAACATGGCTTACAGTATCCAGCAGTTGTTGATCATTTCAATAGCTGTACACCATTTTGACTGTAATAAAGAAGTCTAGTGTGTTATGTTAACAAGATATTGCTACTCTTTCATGTCAAAAGATGATTTTGACTTCGATCAAAATCATAATCCTATCCATAAGGTATCTAAGGCTGTCAGAGTTTTTGAAATTTTGAATTATCAGGGAAAATATTTGTAGGGGTTTCCCTTACATTTATGCCTCTGATTTCACAGTTTTATACATGTTTGCATGGTGCATATATTAGTCAAATAAAATGCATCCTGTGTAATTTCTCCCTATTTTTTTGTTTTCTCCTTGGCCATCCCAATTCTTGCTTAAAAAATCACAGTTTAATGCATTTTGATTGGCCCATTCTTGTAATGATTAATCACAGTGTTAACTTTTCCTTTGTGTTCATACATAATAGAATATATGAAAGTATCTTAGAATATCTTAAATATATTATAAGAAATATCTACATGATACTTAGATATAGAGAGAACATTTCATGATATGATGATTATATCTTAAATTTGTTTAGAGTATCTTAGAAGATATCTTAGGATTGAGATTAATTTTTTTGATCTTTTATGATTTGTTTTCGTATTTAATTAGGAGTCTAGTATTAGTATAAATAAGAGTTCGTATTATGTCTTTTGTATCAAAATATCGTCATATCATCATTCATAATATTATCAAATACAATTTATTATTTTTGTCGTTCATTTTTCTCCTTTCATATCTAAACCCTATAATTTCAACAATACATATGCTGCAAAATGGAGCTTTTTTGTTAACTAATCCAAGGACTAAAGGAAGTGGTTTAACGTCAATATGAAATGCTTACCATTGTCTTCATTCTAATGAAGCCTAAAGCAATGACTAATTGCATTGGGCACCCAACTACAAGCGATTTGGACTAACATCCAGCCTTTAGTGAATATGGTCATTGGCAATATGCATATCCTGCTGAAAATCATTATGTGGACATGACTGCATCAGCACCTTGCCATGCATCTCTATCTGTTAATCTAATGCCCTTTTCTGGGGGTGTTGCGTTGATGGTGCTGTAGGTCCAAGCCCAAGATATCCATGTGGGTAATATAGTATGGCTTCGGGAAAATGACGAAGTGCCTTGTGACCTTGTTTTGATTGGTACCTCTGATCCACAGGGAGTTTGCTATATAGAGGTAATCGTGAAACTTGCTAAAATTGGTCCTCTCTCTTTGTGGCATTACAGATAATTTAATTCCACTATTGTCCTTCTTCCTCTTTTTGAGGAAAGAACAACATAGTTAATTATACATTTCATGGATCTTATGATATGACATTTTATTTAGACTTCTGCAATGGATGGTGAAACTGATTTAAAGACACGGGTCATACCTTCTGCATGCATGGGAATTGTTGTTGAACTATTGCACAAAATTAAGGCAAGACTTTATCTAAAATAACTATAGTTGGTAGAATTGTTGAAATTTCTGTCAACAGTAACTGTACAGCACAGCTAATTAACCACTCTCTTTCTTTGTGTATCTGTGTGTGTTTAGGGTGTAATTGAGTGTCCCAGTCCAGATAAAGACATCAGAAGATTTGATGCAAACATGCGGTTGTTCCCCCCTTTTATTGATAATGATATATGCCCTTTAACCATTAAAAACACAATTCTTCAGTCTTGTTACTTACGGAACACTGAATGGGCATGTGGAGTGGCTGTCTATACAGGCAAGTCCATGTATAACATGCATTAAACCCCTTTTGACTATTTTCATCAACAATCTAAATTACCTGGCACATGTATTTGTTCAGGCAATGAAACCAAACTTGGCATGAGTAGAGGTATCCCAGAACCAAAGCTCACTGCTATGGATGCTATGATTGACAAGTTGACTGGTGCTATATTTGTATTCCAAATTGTTGTTGTTATGGTTCTTGGCATAGCGGGTAATGTTTGGAAGGATACAGAAGCGAAGAAAGTATGTCACTAATTCTGAACTTAAATTTCTTTTTGCACTTATAATTGTTTCTATTCTGTTAGAATATCTTGATGATGTCTCATAATGCTTTATCATATCTTGGAAGATTCCTTAGGATAAGTTTATTCTTTTTTTAATCTGTGTATCACCATGTTGTGCTTTCTGCTACTGGTGCTTCCATGAGGGATCTTTCACCCTTTGCAATTATGATTTGCTTCCGAGTAAGAATAGGTTGGCTGGTTTGTTGCCGCCTTTGTGTTTCATAAGCATTATTTACTTGAATGTAAGTTGTACTGTCAATGGATAAGGCCTTTGATTTATTTTAGGGGATGGTTCCTCTAATCTTTATGTCCTCGTTTTAATGGATGTGGGAATCCTTATTTCTCTTTATTGCACCCAGTAAATTTGTAATTTCCTTCTTTTCATTTTGCTATTATATGCTTCAAGGATTGTTTTTATCAATCTACCTTCTATTTAATGTTTTTCCATATTTAAATGCCTTTTCTGTAATTATTATCTTTAAGTTTCCATATCTTAAATGCTATCCTCAAGATGCTGGTAGGTGGATCCTCATTTTTGTGTTTTTTTTCTTATTTTAAGCAATGGTATGTTCTTTACCCTGATGAAGGCCCTTGGTATGAACTACTGGTCATTCCTTTGCGGTTCGAGCTTCTTTGTTCCATCATGATACCCATTTCAATTAAGGTGAGCTGCTTTTGTAGTTTTTGGCATTATAGTACATTATATGATTTAACATGCTTGTCAATTCTACTGTCATTCAAAAAACACCTGAAGATAGAAAGCATGGTGGTAGTCCTTTGAGGGAAAAAACATTGATGACCTTAGAAGCAAAATAAAAGGATATTAAAACTGAAATTCTTACCAAAATTGAGATTTTGCACAGATAACCATATTGCTAATGCCTGTTATTATTTAATTCTGGATTAGTTCAAGCTTGTTAAATATGTTGAGAGTGAAAATTGATGCAGCCAACTGTTCCATCTCTGGCAGGTATCTCTGGACTTAGTGAAAAGCTTATATGCAAATTTTATTGATTGGGATCATCAGATGATAGACCTAGAGACTAGTATTCCATCTCATGCAACAAAGTGAGTCAGTGAAGGATCCTGACCACTAACTACTTTCACAAACTAGTACCTTTATACATTTTTTTATGAATGATGCTTGTTGTATGTGGCAGTACAGCGATAAGCGAGGACCTAGGGCAAGTTGAGTACATCTTGACTGACAAAACAGGCACCCTGACTGAGAACAAAATGATATTTAGAAGATGCTGTATTAATGGCATTTTCTATGGGAATGAGAATGGAGATGCATTGAAAGGTCTGGTTTGGTTTTGGAACTCTTTTTTGTTGTCTTGTCTTGTTGTTATGCAATAGCTTTGTTTGAATGTTTTCTTAACTAGAAAGTGTACTGGACTTCACAACACTGTGTGTGGCATGGGTATCAATTTTTTTGGCATGATATGTTGAAAGTTTTCTGAATAAATGTGTTGGCTTCTGGTATCGAGAATGTATTGTATCTTATCTTAGGCAAGGCCAAGGCTAATTACATTGATCTTGTGATCTTAATCATCTCAGAAATGTAAACAGAATTATGATATTTCCATTTACAAAAAGCAGGTTATATATCCTGGTTCTTTCAACAACAAAAAATGAAGGGTGCGATTACATTCCAAGCCAATTGAAATTGGGAAGAGATGCTTGAGCTTATGCTCTACTTTTATATATACAATCAAGCAACTTCCAAGCTGTTCAGGCTTATTTGGTTGTAGAATAACATACATGTTTTTGCTTATCTTGAAAGCCAAAACCTTAATTAATGCATTCTGCTCTTATACTTAGATGCTCAGAAGGACTCCATCATGAACAGTTCCAACAGTTTCCTTTATTCACCAAATTTTAGCTGTCATAGTTTTATTATGTAATATTACTTGTTTGAAATACTAGCTCAACTCTCTCACCTAATAGGCATGAATATCAATTGACATGACGTAGGTGGAACATTTTTTATTATTTAAAGGCATTTCTAGTACATAATATGAATGTGCAGGAGAAAGTCTAATCAGGAACTTGGCATGCTTCGTGTCTATTTATGAACATGTGGGATTCACTTTTGTTCCTTTTTTCACCCTTTGCCACATTGCATACACTCATTGAATTTTTTTCAATCAGTGCATGTTTTGTGAAGAATATTTGCTTTTGTTTTAGATTGCAAGTTTCTGCCTCCTGATTAATTACATCATGTGATCTGCAGATGTAGAGCTTCTGAATGCTGTTTCCAGTGGTTCTCCTGACGTTGTACGATTTCTTACAGTTATGGCAATATGTAATACTGTGATACCTACTCGAAGGTGATTCTGCCTTTATCCTCACTAGGACACAGATACAGAAAGTGTTAGGCATGGCATATTTCTTAGTTAGGAACTTAGGATGTTTTGGTAAGACTTGAGAGGAATAGTTATTAATTGCGTGTTTGTTTTCTTGTATTGTCATTCTTAGCAAAACTGGAGATATCTTGTATAAGGCACAGTCTCAGGATGAGGATGCTCTTGTTCAAGCTGCTGCTTGGATGCATATGGTTTTCCTCAATAAGAATGGAAATATTCTTGGTATTGTCACTTACTATTCTTTTGGAAGCACGGTGATTAGCTGTCTACTTGGCCTCATTTTATCATTTTCTTTAATATATTTCAGAAGTCAAGTTCAACTCCAAAATACTTCAGTATGAAGTCCTGGAAACCTTAGAGTTTACATCTGATAGGAAAAGAATGTCAGTGGTGTTGAAAGATTACCAAAATGGAAAGATTCTTCTCCTGTCTAAAGGAGCAGATGAGGCTATTCTTCCATATGCTCGTGCCGGTCAGATTATTTATATTTCCTGTTTTATTTGTTTGTGGGACAATCATATGTTATATTACTTGGTTTGAGTACCCCATGTATTCACTTTTAATACAATTTTTTGATAATAAAAAAACACTTATGCTATGGTGATGCGTCTTACTCCCTCCGACTCAAATAGAAGCAAATTTGAACTTGTGCTGTGGTCTAAAATATAAGTCAGTTTTAACTTTTAACTAATTTCACCTTATTAAATGTTGTCATCCCTAAAATGCCCTTCACTTCAAATCTATTCCCAATGTGTTTACTCTTGAACAATTTTCGGTGGCTTTTAAATGAAAAAAGATTATTCACACACTTTTCCATATAATATCATGAAGGGCAGTTTAGGTAATGATAATTAGTTTTTAGATGAGATTAAGAAAATTAAATGAGGCTAACTAACATTCTTAATAAGTGTGTGTTAGTTATTTTTTGCTTATATTTGAGTCCGGATGGAGTAACGGTTCTTCCAACCACAACCAAAATGACTAACTATCTTTTTTAGAAGTAAATAACAATACGTTAAGGTCCTTCATAGTAAGTATATTATACTAATATACTGAATATCTATTATTGTTTATTTTACATATGTAATGCAAGAATGGTAACCAACAGAAGTTGCAAAAATAGATCAATCAATCCAATGCAAGTGAATAAAGGGTGCATTATGCTGATTGGATTTGTCATAAAACATTGCTCTGATCAATTTGAATTTTCTCAAAACTGCTTATGTTAGTTTGGCAGGCAAAAGTACCAAAACTGAACTGAACAAATTGGTTTACCACTAAGAGTCCCATACTTTGAGCACTCTAATGCTTTCATTTGTATGAACAGTTATCATATTGTACAATTAACACCATTGCTTACTGCAGGGCAGCAAACCCGGAACTTCATTGAAGCTGTGGATCAGTATTCTCACTTGGGACTACGTACGCTATGTCTGGCTTGCCGTGAGTTAAAGGAGGATGAATATCAAGAATGGTCTTTGATGTTTAAAGAGGCTAGTAGCACTTTGGTTGATAGAGAGGTAAAGTGAACACTTATTATTTATTTAATATACTGTAAATCTAAGAAGTGGCTTTCTCAATTTGCTATCGTTCACAGTGGAGAGTAGCTGAGGTCTGCCAAAGAGTAGAACATAACTTGGAAGTCCTTGGTGTAACGGCAATAGAGGATCGTTTACAGGTGAATATCTGTTGTGTTTGCACATGGAGATCTCATTTTAGATAGCATTCTCAAATCTTATAATTTTACTGAATTTCTGTCTACTTTAGATAGTTTGGGGGATACAGGGTGGGAAATAAAGGATGCGTTTTCCTTGTGAGTTTATATTGTGTATATGATGACCATTGGCATTTCACCTTTATGTGATATGTTTCAGGATGGTGTACCTGAAACAATAGAAACACTAAGAAAAGCTGGAATAAATTTTTGGATGCTAACAGGAGACAAGCAGAATACTGCAATACAAATTGCCCTGTCATGTAATTTTATTTCTCCAGGTAGTTATAATTTGAGATCCAGAATAGTTAAATTCATTTTTTGTATCTGTCCGAAGAATCTAGTAACATAAGCATTGATATGATCCATGGTTGTCTTTCCATTCTCTGTTTATTTAGTGACTAAATTATCTGTCTTCATGCCGCAATTAATATCCCTCATTTTTTGGGGAGTAAGTTTGTAAGTAGTGAAAAATGGAATTACATCAATTCCTTGAAAGGAGAACATATGATTGTTACCATACTGATAGGTTAGTTAACGTAGTTGCTTTATTACAAACGGCTCCAAGTAAATAGTATTTCACCTTTTCATTTCTCTGTTTCCCCTTCCCTTATTTCCCATGTACCTTTACATCCTAGAAAACACTAATATGTCATGGAGCACAGATACAGTAAGAGACAGGAAATTAGAGGACACAGCATGACTATGATACGATATATAAAGTTAGTATAAAATTAACATAAAGGCAAAAATCTGAAATTAAGAGAGAAATAATGTTGTAAAAGTTAGCATGAGTTATTTTAAACATAATTAAAAGCGGACATTTATTTAATCATCACGATATTTCTATCTTGATTATGTGAATTCCACCTATTGGACATGTGGTTTCTACTTCTTTGTAGTCATTTTTATTTGTTGTTTATTATTTGAAGGGACCATTTTAAATTTTAAGTGGATAAGTACAAGAGTTTATGGCTTTTCTTATTTTTGGTGTAGAATTTAGCAGTAGCTTATGCCCTCATCTCAAAAAACAGAGATGTGAGGGCATAGCCACATAGCTACGAGTATGGTCGGTTATGTCATACCAAGTATTAGAAACTTATTTATATCCATATCGATTTAATAAGTATATAATAAAATATTAATTGATTGTAGAACTAAAGCTTTTAGGAGGGTGAACCTTGACGCAACGGTAAGGTTGCTTGATTGCCTTGTGACCTGGAGGTCTTGGGTTCAAATTTTGAAAACAGCCTATTCTTTTAGGAGGGTAAGGCTCCATATATCTACCTGCTCCAGACCCCACTATATGGAAACCTCGTGCATAGGGCCACCCTTTTGGTTTTAGAACTAAAGCCATAATAAAGGGTTTATGATCATTCAAACCACAGAAAAAGCACATTGATAATTGGAAAGACATAAAAGCTTAGAATCAGGAAATATCTAGAATAGCCTTTTGAGTTTAAAAATATCTCAGGTCCTAGTCATATTCCCTCAAAAACTGAAGCTTCTGGTTAACAGCTTGCATTGTCAACCCATATAAACTATACAACTGTTTTTAATTTACATACTCTCGTGGATAGAAACTATTTTTGAAGAGCTTGGGTATGCGCATGTTCATAATCTGTTTTGGACATTACTGTTTGATTAGTTTTATGCATCCTCCTTCAGAAGGTTTTTAATTCATGATAGTAACACTGAAGCTTCTTTATTCTTTCAATTCTCTGTCCCAAACTGATAGAACCGAAGGGACAGCTTCTATCAATTGATGGCAAGACAGAGGATGAGGTTCGTAGGAGTTTAGAGAGAGTGCTCCTTACAATGCGGATAACTACATCAGAACCTAAGGTACTGCTTATTCTGGGTTTTTTTATTTTGTTGTTTCTTTTAGGAGGATACTTTATATCTTAATTGTCTGCTCTTGTACATTTTTTCTTTCTCTTATGATTTTTTTTCTTACCTGAAAAATACAATGGAATCAAGGGATTGGGTGCTTGCAAACATGCATTGGGTTTTTGGACTAGGATATTCTTTTTAGCAACTGTTTCTAAATGAAGATAATTTAAAAGGTTTGAAGTTCATCTGTTCATTGTGTTCTTGCAAACAGAATGTGGCTTTTGTTGTTGATGGCTGGGCTCTTGAGATTGCACTTAACCACTACCGTAAAGCTTTTACCGAGCTGGCAATATTGTCAAGGACTGCTATATGTTGCCGAGTGACACCATCACAAAAAGCACAGGTTTTTTTTGACAACTTTCTTCCTATAATATGCTTCCTTGTGTTGTTGTAAGAACTTGTGCTTTACATTCCTTTTTTTGTCATCTTTCTCCTTGTTGTATCCTTGACTTGTGTTATCTTGGGTACTATTTAATTAACTTATTGTAATAAGGAGAAGATAGGACTGTCATGTTATGCTTTCCTTTGAGGGGAACATAATACTGCTGGTTGTATGGTTTCTATTTTGATTTATTAGAAAATAAATGACACTGGTTTTCCATGTATACCACTTTTTGTTGCAGCTTGTACAGATCTTGAAATCATGTGATTATAGAACATTGGCAATTGGTGATGGTGGAAATGATGTAAGGATGATACAACAAGCTGATATCGGTGTGGGCATTAGTGGCAGAGAAGGATTGCAGGCTGCAAGAGCAGCTGATTACAGTATCGGAAGTAAGCAACGTTATACCTTTAGCAAGTGCAATCATGATGTATATACTATTTCTTAATGCATGGTTCAAGATGTCAACTATTTTCTTCTGATTTTCTCCCATTTGAAATTGTCAGATATTTCACTCATATTGTTCAACTTATGTTGCTGTCTGTGTCAACCTTTTGAATAATTTTTCCTTGTTACTTTAACTACCTTTTCAATTTTTTTTTTCATGTTACTATAATAGATTGGTTGTTCTCATTCTTTAATTATTTGCATACGACTTGCAGATTTCATCTCTGATGTTGTCATTGTTCTATTATTTTACAGAGTTTAGATTTCTGAAAAGATTAATTCTAGTTCATGGCCGGTACTCCTACAACCGTACAGCATTTCTTTCTCAGTATTCATTCTACAAGTCCCTACTAATATGTTTCATCCAAATCTTGTGAGTATCTACCATCAATGGCCTTCCTTTTTTCTTTTCCCCATATAAGAAGCAAGTTATTTTGAAAATGGGTTCCCCTGCAAGTCCTTTTTCTCTTTTTTATTTTCCTCAGCAAGAAAATGTAGGTAGCTGTACAAAATGATGTACACAAAAGCACCCAGAGGTAGCTTAGGAAAAAATGATTAAAAGTTAAGACAGTGTCTTTTTCTCCTTTCTGTTTATCCTTTCATGGTTGCTCTTAATGATCACGAATGTCGCACTGCAAGAAGTGCATTCCAATGTCTTTCTATTCTCAAATTTTTGAGGTACTGATTAGTGGATTTTCAGTTTTTCATTTATTTCAGGTGTCTCTGGAACCAGCCTCTTCAATTCTGTTAGTTTAATGGCCTATAATGTTTTCTACACCAGTATTCCTGTTCTAGTTAGTGTGCTTGACAAAGATCTTAGTGAGGAAACTGTGATGCAACATCCTCAAATTCTATTTTATTGTCAAGCGGGGAGGTTTGTCATTATGCTTCTTTTTACCTTGCTGTTTTAAATGCTACAGTATCATCTTATTTGTGCATAATTTTTATTGCACTTCAAGTGAACAATTTTTTTCCATCTTGGTTTGATTGCCACTTTTTGTAACAAAACAATCAAATTTATTGAACTGAATAACCTTTTCTAAACAGTGGAAAAATTGTTTAACTTGCACCTAGTATCCACTTCATTGGTAATCATTAAATTGACTTTTTAAGTATTGGAACAGGCTTCTAAATCCTAGTACATTTGCTGGATGGTTTGGGCGATCTCTCTTCCATGTAAGTGTTGTTTCTGAGCTTATTTTTGGTGCGTATATTGAGAAAAAAATCATATTCCTTTTGCTCTAAAATAATCAATTAACAGTTTCAGATACTTTTTATGCCTACTCATTTCTTTTTGGTATTGACTGTGATTTGCAGGCAATAGTTGTATTTGTAATAAGTATACATGCATATGCCTATGATAAAAGTGAAATGGAGGAGATTTCGATGGTTGCTCTCTCCGGCTGTATATGGTTACAGGCTTTTGTGGTAACAATGGAGACCAAGTAAGCTTTAATGTCAATAGCTGTTGATGCAGTTTCTTTTTTTAATTTAACTTAGCTTCTTCAGCCTTAGGTGCTTTGCTGTTAATATTGAATTCAAAGAACTATTTAGTGTGGATTATAAGAAGTAACTTGCCTTTTCTTGGGGTTTGATTGCCCAACTTATGTTGTTACGTTTGATGCATACAGTTCCTTTACTACATTGCAACATATAGCTATATGGGGTAATTTGGGTTTCTTCTATGTCATCAACTGGATCTTCAGTGCTCTTCCTTCATCTGGGATGTATACAATTATGTTTCGATTGTGTCAACAACCATCATATTGGATAGCAGTTTTTGTAAGTACCTTTTTATATCTTTTGCACCCAATGGGAAGTTCTTTATTTTTCTTTACGAAGACTCTTATGTGATACCAATTTACATTTTACTCTCAATCCCATTTACATTCTGTATCATTCTCCAGATACTCAAATATCTGTTTCTTTACTTAACACTGAATAAGTTAACATATAGATGACATTGACTTAGTCACTTAGACAGGATGCAAACTGTTTATTTTCCACATTTTCTTTTCACCAAACATTTTGTGCTTTATATTGATTTTTGATTATGCTTTGATGGAAACTGTGATTCCATACAGCTCATGGTTGCAGCCGGGATGGGTCCAGTTCTAGCCATCAAGTATTTCCGATATACTTATAGACCGAGCAAAATCAATACACTTCAGCAGGCTGAACGTCTGGGTGGACCAATTTTGTCTCTTGGCCCCATCGAGCCTCAGCCTAGATCTATAGAGAAAGAAGTTTCTACCTTGTCAATAACACAACCCAAAGACAGAAGTCCGGTGTTTGAACCTCTTTTATCAGATTCTCCAAACTCCACAAGAAGATCTTTAGGAGCAGGAGCACCATTTGATTTTTTTCAGACACAGTCAAGATTACCACTGTTTAGGCACACAAGAAAGGACAACTGAAATCAACAAAAAGTTGGACGAGTTATAGAGGCCACAACTTTGTTGTATATACCTTAACTAACAAAATATATTGTTAGTTCCGTGTAATACACATGTCACAAGAAACATATTTATTCTTCCAGTAAATGTACATGTTTGTTACAGTTTTCATTTTGTTACCCTTGGTTAATTAACTCAAAATATAGTTCTGTTTACCCTCTACGCTGGGTGACTCTATCATAGTACTTAGCTATTTATTTTGTTAATGGAGCTCCTCTTAAGTGCCATTAGATAACTGTTGATATGAAGTTATACGAAAAGGAATTCTCACAAATGTATGATCATTATCTGGCTGGCAAGCTGATTTCATTTGTTTTCCTTTCAATGCAAGTATGTTGCATCATATAATGTTTTGGTCCATTTAATGTTCTAATCCCTACTATATTGCTCAACTTTTGAATAAGTCTTTAATTTAGAAATATGTAATCAAGTCTTTATACATCAATAAAAAAGGTCTCTATTTAAATAGTATTAACTAAATCCTCACTAATTATAGAGCTTATGTAATTAGGTCCCTGAAACTTGTGCAAGTAGAAATCTATTCTGTATTTTTTTACGATCTAATTGAACACTATTTTAATGTAACGACCAAAATAATGAATGACTTAACATAGTGTTTTCCAGCCTGAGATTATGACGTGTTTAATCCAAAATTGATACAACTTATGGCCTTTCGAGAGCAATGTCATTTGATCAAAGCAAAAGACATGCACAATTCCTGGGTCATTTTTCTTTTATTGAGGTATCATGCTAATTCATGCAGAGGCGTCAATATACGAACTTGCAGATGCATAGAAATTTGGTGACTATTTGAATGCTTTGCAAGGAAGGAGAAACCTTAATCCAGAGGGCCATATCCTCCACCAAACATTGTCAATCTCAAGTGCAAATTTCATGACAAGGTGCTTTGATTGAAATGAACGATAAATGAAGAGGATCTCACACATTAAACTGCATGTAATTGCGAGCATTGAGAGTCTACCGGTGACAATGTGGCATATTGGGCAGCGTAATAGGCCTATCAAGTATCAACAAATCTGTACCCATTCACGGGTGTAGGTAGTTCTTTCTACCCATTCATGAATGAAGAAAAATACAAGCATAATAAGAGTATGAAGTCATTGTCCCACAAAAAGTTAAGGCCAATAAAGTTACGGGCATATAGTGGACCTCAAATCCTATGGTGGGTCGTTTTAGAATGGGTTGATCCACCTTCCCATACCATTTCTATCGTTGATCACAAACCAGCAAACTCCATGAGTATCTCCGGCACAACGCCATCAGCCATTCCCGCATTGACAATTGATATTGGTTCTCCGTTTGTTCATAATAAGTATGTCTTTTAAGGATTGAGTATTCCAAGTATGAATAAACCTAATACCTTAATGTTTTAGATCAAGATGTGATATCAAACGTACTTAAACAATGGAAGAGCCACATATGCTTATATAAGGCGTGCATTGTGCACATCCTGGAAAAAAGTCCTATATATTACTATTATAGTTCATATTTTTTGGACTCTTAGTTATATAAAATTATATTCATCTCACTTTATTTAACATATTTTAATATATTTTACATCATTCAATACAACTTGTATATTTTGTATAATTCTAAAGAAGACATGCTTCATACTTTCGAGATTGTAAAAATTGGGCCATGTTGTGGTGGCACTTGGGGTTCATGAACCTTCATTTTGGACTAATCTATCATTTGTGTTTTGGCTAGTAAAAAATTCAAGGTCTTGATATGGTAGACTTTTCATAGTTGGGGCCTAGTGGATGTGAAGGTGGAGGAATAACTCATTCTTGGTAATTTACTCTAGGATACTAGTTATGTATCTAGGAGTGTTTTTCATGATTTTTGAGAGTGGAGCTTTAAGGTCAACTTTGATTCACAAGAAGAATTTACTTCATGTCTAGTGGTGTTGCGCAATTAATGGTCACGTGAAAGTTAATATCAATAAGAGTTGTATTGTGGGATCTAATATATAAGAGGAGGTTGAGATATCACCCATAATCTAGACGACCAATGAATTTAAGGAGTTTTAGCAACTATTGAATTTAGATATTCTATTTTGGCATAACTCCTAGCTATGAAATAAGGTTTGAGACTGACTTGGAACATGGGTCACTATGACATTACTTTGGAGATGTGATTATTTGGAGCCGGTCCAAATTATTTGAGGTCTCGAAGGGGCATAAAAACTCATAAGAACTTTTGAATTGAAATGAAAATATAGATGTTCATATGACATTCCGATTTGCACTCATCAACTTATCCAAATTGTCAACAAAATTTGTACATTGTTATTGCGAGTTGGCATGTTCAACTTTAGTTGTAATGAGAGAGGGTAACATGTTAACTGACTATCAGGCAAAACTTAGATTAAGTTCTCTTGACATGTTTAAAATCTGGGTTACAACACCGGTGAGAGCAGTCCACATCAAGCACGTGAATCTTTCCTCATTGTTCTAGTGTTTTCTTCATTATTCTAATGTACCAAAAAACATGCACCCCATATATTCAGATTTGGATCTAACACTTAGCTCATAAAAGAATGTTATAGCATGATGATAAAGAAATAGTAAAAATTGCATTGTTTTGCTAACTGCGAACATTCATTTTTGTCCGACCCAGAAAAAGCTCAAGACTATTTTAAATAAAAAATAATATAATTGCAAAAATGGTTTTCTAAAAAATTTAAAACTAAACAAGTTGTTAAGGTTCCTAAATCTAAGTGGCTAGGTTAACCATAATAACAAAGTAAAAGAAAAAATCAAACTAGTTATGTTAAGGTTCCTAAATCTAAGTAATTAGGTTAACAAAAATTCAAATTCAAATTAGTTTAATTCTCAAAAAATGCTTTTTTAGATAATAAAAAATATATAATAAACAAATAATAGGTTCTAGAAACCTACATCATTTTAGGCAAAAAAATCAAATAATAAAGTTACTTTATTTTATTTATTTTAGTATTTTCGAAATTATGATATTAAATTAATAAAAATAATTAAAACTATTTTTATGGATTTTTTATAATTATTTTTGAATTTATTAAAATAGTTAAATAAAGATGTTTGGCATATTCCCATACACTTCCATTTGAATTCACAAAATAAAATCAAGTAATCTGGTTTAACAAAGTTGAAAGATTAACTAACATAATTTTAGGAATGTGGTTGAATAATTTTTACAGAGGTGTTGGGATTAATAAAAAAAGGAGACTGGAAAATACTAGAGACACCGTAAAAATAAAATGCATTGAAAATATTTTTTGAGAAGTTGTTTGGAAACAGGTGAGTGAGAGAAAAATGCTTTGAAAAGAAAGAGAGAGAGAATTGAGTGCATAATAATCCAGTGTGTGCAAAACCACATTTAACATTGTGAGCCTTGTTTCTGTCCAATACCAGCCAACAATTTTGCATACTTTTGGCCTTCAGAATTGTCTTTCATGTTATCCAATCTAGTTTTGATACGGCCAACAGTTGTAGTGTGTCGCACCGCATTGAATCCTTACCTAGGAAGGAGGGTATATCTCGTGCAGTTGAGTGCACACTAGTTTTCGTGCACCCTCACCCTCTAGCTAACCGGATGCAGCCACATGGACTCTCCCTTGGTGCATCCAGCCCCGACCATTGTGAGCATGACACGTCAACAACCTTAGTTGGTCTCTTTCGTACTGTATTATAGCTCTCACAAGTTTGTTTTCCTCCCTTTTTGCATAATGTTTCTATTTATATATTATAAAACCAATATCATTTAATAAATAAAAATGTATTTTTTTTGTAATATCAAACAAAGATCCAATCACAAAAATAAAAAAAATAATTTTTTTGGAATAAATAATTAATGACAAAATGATCAATTTTAGCAATTAATTAACAAACTTGTTTTTAATGGATAACAAAGTGGTAACAAAACACTTTCTAGGTGACAATAAACTAACAAACTTTTTTTAAATTAAATAAATATTATCATTGACCATAATTAATTAATAACTAAAATGTTAGTTACCAAAATGTTAGTTGCATTCAAACTTTTCATACATATAATAACTATCATAATCAATATTTGTAAATCCTCATAATGAAATAATTTTAGGAGTTAATCAAAAAATGGAGAGAAAGTCGCCTTAGAGACTTCTTTCTTCTCAACTCATCTTCGAAAGGTCGCGCTACACCGCTTCTTTTCAATCGATTAATTTCCAAAATCCAAAATAAACAATTTCAATTAAATTAACAATCAAATAAAACACTTTATCACTAATAAATAAATATCAAAATAAATACTTTTCACAAGAAATAAAATTTGTCAACCACATAAAGGATGGAGGGACGGTCGCCTTGGGGGTTTCTTTCTTCTCAACTTATCTTTCGGACGGTCGCGCTACGCCGCTTCTATCCTTAATTAAAATACCCAACCAACAAACGTTTTTCTACTAAAGAACTACGTAGCTTTGATTCCCTATCTAAAAGATGGATACGTAGGGTCAAGGTTCATCTTGCCAGACACAATAATAAAAATATATAAATTTGTCCATTTTAATAATTAATTAAATAACCAAATAAATATAAAAATATAATAAAGTCATATAATTTAATGAAGGGGCCTAAGACGGGCGGTAGGGTGCTAATACCTTCCCTATTCTATAATCGACTCCTGAACCTGGATATCAAAAGTCCAAAGCCCAACATGATTGAGCTTAAAAGATTTTTCTACATTTTTAACCATAAAATATAGTGGCAACCCTAATAAAGTCGCGCAGTCGAAAATCGGGGCGCAACATCTGGCGTCTCTGTTGGTGACTTTTTTGAGATAGTCCGACCCATAATCAATAAAATGTGTGACTGTTTGTTTATTTTTTTTTTTCCTATTTGGTTAATTAGTTAATTTCCAACAACATGAAAATTGCATGCTTATTATTAATCGTATGTTATGATATCAATATGAATTAGATGCTTAATTATTAATTGTATGTTATAAATATGAATCACATGCTTAATTATTAATTGTATGTTATAAATTGAATTGCATGCTTAATTAATAATTATATGTTGTATGCATGAATTATATGTTATCAATATTAAGTGCATATTTTACATGTGTATTATTTTTGTTATTGGGTGATATATCATGTACACATTTTAGGCACACATATATAGAGATGGCAAAATGGGCCGCCCGACCTGTTTAGCTCGCACCCGTAAATGTCCGCAAAAATTTAAGCGGGCACGAGCATGCCCGTATTGGTTAATGGAAAAAATTCAATGCCCTTCCCGTTTTAAAACGGGCTAATAGGCTTACGGTAGCTCGTAGACATTGTTGAATAATTAAAAAAAAATAAAAAATTCATATAATAAATGAAATTAAATTAAATAAAGTAGTTGGAGATAAAAAATTAACAAATTTTTTTATATTTTATATGAAGTTTAACAAATTACATTAGATTACAATTTTTGTAGGGATTAAAAATCATATTACATCATAACTAATTCAAAATTTTCTTATTTTTTCCCTTAAATTATGTTTATGGGCCGCTCGCGGGCCGCCCGCATGCCCAATAGGAATGCCCGCAAACTTGGCAGGCAAAACGAGCAAATGGACAAAAAATTTACGCCATGCCCGCAAAAAAATGCAGGCTATGCGGGCGCCTCCGTGGGCAATTCTCGTTTTGCCATCTCTACACATATGCCCTACACCCGAGTATTAGTGATACTTTTTTAAATAGAAGGGACACTAGCTTCATTGGTCGCGGTCTTTGCCACTTCTAAGTGTTGGTGATGTGGACCACTCATATTGTTACCTCTTATTATGAGTTAACCGCTTGAGCTGGTCTCCTATTTTTAACATCATAATATTATGAGATGCAATATGGGTACCTTATAAGGAGTCTAGAACTTACCAATGACGTCCATTGTATGTTAGAACTCCATCCTAGGATGGTGTACTTGATGTGAAGCTTGTGATTTGTATCATGTTTGCATTATAGCATATTGTTTGGAATTTTATCATGAAAAATAAAAATCATGTAAAATATTGCACCCTTAAGGGGAAGCCTTGTCTACCCACCAAGGGGATCGTTACAAAGATAAAAATCTCCGTTGATTCACTTATGTATTCATTTATGCTTTCAAAAAGAAATTTTTTATTGATTGATTTATACGTACATTCATACATACATAGATATATGAAAATTCACCGGTCACTACTTGTGCATGCATTTATTCATTCACAATAAATACATACATTAAAAAACATACCATTCAAAAAAATCATTTCATCCATGCAAACGCTAACTCAAAAAAAAAAAACTATCATTCATAATAGTTCATTCATGCATGCATATAAGAATAATACATTACTCATACATTCTTTTAATTAGCTATCCAAATATACATTCTTTTAATAAAAAATACATCATTCATACATTCTCTTATTTATTTATATATTCATCCATTCACTCATGCATCAAAAAATATATAATTCATGCATTCTTCTTTCATGTAAAAAACACATATAACTCAAAAATTTATTCCTTCATTGACTCATTCCACTACTCATTCATGCATTCAAAATGAAAAAATACATCATTTAAACATTCATTAACTTTTGTCTTCATACATTCACAAAAAAAGAAAAGTACATTACTTACACATTCATTCATGCATTCAAAATTGAAAATTCATCATTCAATTATGCATTCAGAAATGAAAATTCATCATTCAATTATGCATTCAGAAATGAAAATTCATCATTCAATTATGCATTCAGAAATGAAAATTCATCATTCAATTATGCATTCAGAAAGAAAAATAAAAATTCATTGACTTATGCATTCATAAAGAAAAATAAAAATTCATTGACTTATGCATTCATAAAGAAAAATAAAAATTCATTGACTTATGCATTCATTCATGCATTAAAAAATTATTATTCGCTCATTCATTCATGTATACATAAACACATCATTTTGACATACACTCGCTTATTCATACATTCATCAAAAATAAAAATAAATTATTCAAAAAGAGAAAAAATCATTCATTCATTCATGAAAAGTACATCATTTATACACATATTTATTTATACATTCATTCATGCGTAGATTCATAAAAAAAAACTTCATTAAAAAATTTGTATCATTTCATTAACTATTTTTGATATCCTTCATTATCATAAAAATAAAAAAATCATACATATCGTAACCTTCATGCATTCAAAATCATTTACATGATAACTTACATTTTCTAGCATATCATGCATCATAAAAAGAAAATAACATTCATTCCTATATTTCATGCATCTTAAAAAGATTTGCATTCTCAACCATTCACACATCCAATAAATGCATAATCATATGCATTCCATGCATGATTTCGAGTTATAAGTTGCATTTCAATCCATATAACATGAAAAAAAAGGTTCACTTCATGTATATCATGCATCAATAAGAAATCATTTTTCTGCATGCATTTCATGATCACACTGCTAAGGACACTCATCAATTGAAGATTGGTTTTAAGAACAATACTGTTAGACTCAACTGAAAGCAATCAATATTGAAACTGAAGACATTTAAGAAGATAGAGAACTCTCAGTTTGTGGTTGAGTCCATACTCGATAGTGCATTATCTTCAACCCCAGCAAAGTTGGAGACCAATTTGAAAAATTCTCTTCACTTGAGGACCACAGTCAAAGTTAAATCACTCATTCACTCAGGTTTCATGAATAAATATTTACTTTCAAATGCATATATTTTTAACAAGCATATACTAGTGCATTGATCATGCAAATTTCACCATCTCATACCTCACCCTACCAATCATATTTACCCAAAAAAGAACACATAACCAAATAAACACAAATAAAATTAATCTATGCACTAATATGAGATATTTGATTAAAAAATGATTCAAAAAATAAAATGGAGGATGATGCAAATGTAAGAACTAAAAAAATATAATGTACATCTTCAAGCAAATTTTTCTAATGACACAAGGCGTTGTTTTGTATTTTCTAAACATCTTGGGGATATCCCTAGTCACCTCATTTGAGCTCAGACATCATGAAATGAGATAATTTTTTGCAAAACCCTCAATATTTTAATAGCCTAGGGAGGGTAGCTTTTCAGCAGTTTTTGTTGACATTCAATTATTAAAGAAAAATATTATTTTACATCAATCATTTGACTGAAGGATAAGAAAATACAAAGAACGTTCTTTGTTAAAAAAATGGTCCGCTGAGAATCCTCAATTAATATCTCAGGCAAAAGTTATGACAAAAGTGCAATATCAAAGATCACAAAAGGAACCCTTCATGAAAAATTATCGCCTTAATCATAGGTCATCCTTATCAAAACCTGGAAAATTCTCTTAATAGTTGAATGTCATGTTTGAAAAATGTTGAAAATAGGATAAAGAAGAAAGATAAATGATGGATATGGAAAACACAAATTTTGAACATTATATCCTTTCTTGAAACCCTAGCCAAACTACGGTACAAGCTTAAAAGACCTTGTCGATGACTTATTTGCCTAAGATGTGCATCATGACCAAAAAATGCTGACTCCACAAATCTCATAAAATTTTGATAGAATATCTCATCTTTAATACATAAGTAAGTTAAAATTCATTATCATCATCGTCATATCAACACAAGCCAAAACACAAATTAAATGTCATCAATCACAATCAAAGCTCAACTCTTTATCATTCATAACTTAACCATCACTCATAAGCCAAACCCAAATTCAATTCTATCATAGCCACCACCACATCTACTATTAGTAAAATCCAAATTGAATTTTGTCATAGCTACCACCAATATACTATTATACAAACCGAAATTGAATTCTATCATCACCATCACCACCATGTCTACCCAAGCCAAACCCAAATTGAATTCTATCATCATCATGTCTACCAAAGCCAAACCCAAATTAAATTTTATCACCACTACCACATCACCACTCATAGCCCAAACACTTAACAAATTTTGCATGATCATGGCTTTAGGAAAGTTATGCATGAAATAAAGAACACTAAAAACAAAGAGAAATTGGAAGCCTATCAAATTGACACAGATTTTAAGATGATTCATGGTCTAGAGTCTTACAATCCAAGTTTACCAAATCAATATGGATAGAAGAGTGACTCGAATTATCTCACATTGGGGCAGTGAAAAGTCACAAGAAGTCCAAATTGGGGCAATTTTTGGGTTGATCCCATTTCCTTGTAGAAATTTAAAAAGAGCCTAAAATTGGAGCAATGCCAAAGTGATTTCTCATGATTGTATTAGTTGAATCAATCACAAGAAGTTAAAATCTCTCAATTAGACAGAAGAAAGATCTTCTATTATCAAGCCTCTTGAAGAAAGAACGACTCATTGTTCAAAGCTTCTACTTTCCATCGAGTCAAGACACCTAAGAGTGTTAAAAAAAGAGCAAAAAAAAAAAAGAACAAAAACAAAAGAGTGATTGGTTGAAAACCCACATGGGTAACCTAGGAAAAGGAGAGTGGTCCTAAGTCGAAAACTGGCAAAGGCGATTTTGGATCATAATAAAATGAGAGAATTCCCGACAGATGCATGCATAAGGTATTCTGGGCAAAAATTAGGAAAAATTAAATGAACACCCCAAGGTGAAAACTTACCACTACAAATTCTCAATCACCCAAACTGGAGCAGCTTTTTGGAGAATCTAAATCATAGTCTCCTAGGTGAAGACAAACAGGCACATTGAGGCAATTTTTGCTGTTACAAAAAGCATCAATACTTTTGAGAGAAATTCTATGCAAACCTATACTCGGGAAAAATAGTTGTGTTTAGTCATTATCCTCAAGATAATATCGAAGCGGTTTATGGATCACCTTAAGAGAAAGACACCTTCAAGTAAACTGAGGCAAATTTTGATGAAAACAACTATGGTACCAATCAACATCAAGCAACAAAGGCCGCTTCAGTCGAGTTTATAAAAATTGATTAGTGTCATCTAGAAAATCATAAGTAACACATTGCAACATTTGTGCATGGGTCTTACTCATCATTCCATTACATTCAAACAAAACATATAGTATTCATATCATACATGACATACATATATTACAACATAACTATATCTAGCGATGCATAATTACATTCATACACTAATCATTATAGTGCAAACAAATAAACAAAACATTGCTTAATCATACATTGCAAATACATCTTAACATTATTCTTCCTATAAACATAAACAAACAAATAAACATTGCGTTGCATATAACAAAAAATTCAAACACGCATCCCTATATTATTCTTTCAATAATCACAAACAAACAAATAAACATTGCATTGTATATAATGAAATAAATAAACAAAACATTGCTTAATCATACATTGCAAATACATCTTAACATTATTCTTCCTATAAACATAAACAAACAAATAAACATTGCGTTGCATATAACAAAAAATTCAAACACGCATCCCTATATTATTCTTCCAATAATCACAAATAAACATTGCATTGTATATAATAAAATATTCAAACATGCATCCCTACATTCAGTAACGATGCTGTGTGGTGTTGAGGGTGTGCAAATGCACACCCTGTAACTTTTTGGGAAAAAATATATATTATTTATAGAGAAAAAATATATATGTTGAGAGTGTAAAAGTTCTAGACATTGTTATTGCATTATCCATTATCCATATTTAATCATCATTTACTCTTAAAATAAAAGTAATTCAAATAAATGCTAGATTATCTAGTGACTATAAATATTTAAGCATTGCATATATATTACACTCTTACTTAAAATTCTACAAGCCCAAAATTTATTATTTTGTAAATGACATGACATGCTTCGTGAAAAATAAATAATCATTATTATATTGAATTATTTTATAATATTATATGTATGCAACTCAAGGAACTTCATAATTGAATATCCAAGACAAATACTCAGTTGCTTCTTTGTATGTCTTGTTTGAATCTAGCTGACTTCTTCTCTAGTTTTGATACGAAAAAACTGATTGAATTTGTAAAGTTTTATCCACAAGATTTTTTGTTCAACTGATTTTATGATGTTTGATAATCAATTTGAGACGTATATCATTGATATGCATAATACTGTGGAATTTGATTATTTGAAATGAATAAATAATCTTAAGATAAGTTAATTGGAGGTGAAAGACACATTGTTTCTCATTAATTTATCTTCTTTTGAAGTTAACAATACAATTTTAAAAAGAGTTTTTCCAACTATGAAAATTGTAAAAGATAGATTGTGTAATCGAATGGAAGATGCATGAATGAATAACTATCTAGTGACTTATAATTGATTAGAAGTGTTCAATAACATTGACAACGAAGTAAATATATTTCAACAATTTCAAAATGTGAAATCACATAGAGATTAGTTATGAAATATATATTTTATTTGATTAAATATATTTAAATTTTGTAATTTTGACATGAATATTTTCATTTTTTTAATTGATGATATTTATTATTTTAATTTTAACCTATGTTGCACACCCTGCCTCTAGATCCTAGAATCGTTACTGCCTACATTATTCTTCTAATAAGCACAAACAAACAAAACATTGCATAATCAAGTATTCAAACATGCATCTCTCCATATTCTTCTAATAAGCACAAACAAACAAACAACCAAAACATTGCATATAACCAAGCATTCAAACATGCATCTCTACTTTATTCTTCCAATAAGCACAAGCAAACAGACAAAACATTGCATAGCGCATAACCATGCAGTCTAACATGCATTTCTATATCATGTCAGCATAACTAATTGGTGTGGGACTATCCCATTCCACAAGCAATTTTTCTAGACACACCAAAACCTTCTTTACGACAGCACGAGTGCCTAAGCAAATCCCTGATTTCTTATGACAGCATTGGTGCCTCAGCAAATCCCTGATTCGTTATGGCAGCATAGATGCCTCAACAAATCTCTGAATCGTTTTGGCAGCACAGCAAATCCCTGAATCATTTTGGCAGCACATGTGCCTCAATAAATCCCCGGATCATTTTGGCAGCATAGATGTCTCAACAAATCCCTGAATCATTATGGCATCACGTGTGCCTCAACAAATCCCTAGTTCATTACGACAAACACGAGAACTGCCTCAACAAATCCCTGGTCAATTACGGCAAACGTGGGAACTGCCTCAACAAATCCCTGAATCATTTTGGAAGCACAAGTACCTCAGTAAATCCCTGAGTCATTATGACAGCACGGGTGCCTCAGCAAATCCCTGGTTCATCACGACAAACGCGGGAACTGCCACAACAAATCCTTCATCCATCACGGCAAATGCGAGAACTGCCTCAACAAATCTCTGGTCCATCACGGCAAACGCGGGAACTATCTCAACAAATTTGTGGTCCATCACGGCAAATGCGGGAACTGTCTCAACAAATCCCTAGTTCATGATGACAAGCGTGTGAAATGCCTCAACAAATCTCTGGTCCACCAGCAAAGCATCGATATGCTTCATCAAAATTCGGTATGTTCCCATGGTCTTTTTCTGAGCCTTAACAAAAATAGTGTTCATTTCTTTACTAGTTACTTTCCATGATACCTCTCAAACATTAGTTTGCTTGCTATCAGATAAGTAACAAGTAAATAGGGACAACTGTGAGCACCCATTTTTATCCGGCCCAGAAAAGAGCCCAAAACTGTTTTAAATAAAAAATATTGTAAAAATGGTTTTCTAAAAAATTTAAAACTAAACCAATTGTTAATGTTCTTAAATCTAAGTGATTAGGTTAACCAAAATTCAAATTAATTTAATTCCCAAAAAATGTTTTTTTAGAAAATAAAAATATATAATAAACAAATAATAGATTCTAGAAACCTACATCATTTTAGGCAAAAAAAATCAAATAATAAAGTGACTTTATTTTATTTGTTTTAGTATTTTCGAAATTATGATATTAAATTAATAAAAATAATTACAACTATTTTTATGGATTTTTATAATTATTTTCGAATTTATTAAAATAGTTAAATAAAGATGTTTGACATATACCCATACACTTCCATTTGAATTCAAAAAAGGTAATATATAATACTAAAATGAATGAGTCAAATCAGTGTTAGTTAGCATCCTAAAATTAAGTAATCTGGTTTAACAAAGTTAAAAGATTAACTAACATAATTTTAGGAATGTGATTGAATAATTTTTACTATAAATAAAGGCGTTGGAATTAATAAAAAGGAGACTGAAAAACACTGGAAACATCGTAAATAAAGAATGCATTGAAATTACTTTTTGAGAAGTTGCTTGGAAACACGAGTGAAAGGAAAATGATTTGAAAAGAAAGAGAGAAAATTGAGTGCATAATAATCCAGTATGTGCAAAACCACATTTAGCATTATGAACCTTGTTTCTGTCCAATACTAGTCATCAGTTTTGCATACTTTTGGCCTTTAGAGTTGACTTTTACGTTACCCAATCCAATGTTGATATGTCCAACAGTTGCAGTGTGTCGTACCACATTGAATCCTTACCTAGGAAGGAGGGGCGAAACTCGTGCAGTTGAGCGCACACTAGTCTCTATGCGCCCTCACCCTCCAGCTAATCGGATACAGTCACGTGGACTCTCTCTTGGTGCATCCAGCACCAACCATTGTGAGCATGAGATGTCACCAACCTTAGTTGGTCTCTTCCGCACAGGATTATAGCTCTCACATGTTTTTTTCTTTCCTTTTTTGCATAATGTTTCTATTTGTATATTATAAAACCAATATCATTTAGCAAATAAAAATGTATTCTTTTTTATAATATCAAACAAAGATCCAATCACAAAAAATAAAAATTAAATAATTAATAACAAAATGATCATTTTTAGCAACTAGTTAACAGACTTTTTTTAATGGATAACAAAGTGGTAACAAAATACTTCTAGGTGTTAATAAACTAACAAACTTTTTTTAAATTAATTAAATATTATCATTGACCATAATTAATTAATAATTAAAATGTTAGTTACTAAAATGTTATTTGCATTCAAACTTTCAATACATATTTGAAAATTCTCATAATGAAATAATTTTAGGAATTAATCAACGACGGAGAGAAGGTTGTCTTGGAGGCTTCTTTATTCTCAAATAATCTTCGAAAGGTCGTGCTACGCCGCTTCTTTTCACTCGTTTAATTCCCAAAATCCAAAATAAACCATTTTCAATTAAATTAGCAATCAATTAAAGCACATTTTCACTAATAAATAAATATCAAAATAAACACTTTTCACAGGAAATAAAATTTGCCAATCACATAAAGAATGAAGGGACATTCGCCCCGTGGCTTCTTTCTTTTGAACCCATCCTTCAGACGATCGCGCCACACCGCTTCTATCCTTAATTAAAATATCCAACCAACAAACGTTTTTCTACTAAAGAACTACGTAACCTTGATTCCCTATCTAAAAGAGGGATACGTAGGACCAATGTTCATTTTGCCAGACACAATAATTAAAATAAATAAATTTGTCCATTTTAATAATTAATTAAATAACCAAATAAATATAAAAATATAATAAAGTCATATAATTTAATAAAGGGTACTGCCTAAGGCGGGCAGGTAGGGTGTTAACCGACTCTCGAACCTGGATACCAAAAATCTAAAGTCCAACATGATTCGACTTAAAAGATTTTTCTACATTTTTAACCATAAAATATAGTGATGAGTCTAATAAAGTTGTGTAGAAAAAAATCGGGGCGCTACACAGTTGTAGATGAGTAATGATTTTTGTCGTGCATATGAAGACAAGAAAAAAAGAAACTCCTACTTCTAGTTAAATCTTTATTTCTTTAAATTGATATCACTAGTCAATTTTAACTTTAACTTTTTTTTGTCTATCAATTTGATCTACACTAGTGGTCATAGTCATTTGAGAGACCAAATTGATTTTAATGCCAAGGTCATACATCAAATAAATGTTTTTTTGTGACGTCATGAACCAAATTGCCAATTACTAACTTTTTTGTAATGTCATGAATGAACCAAATTGCTAATCTCATTACTCCGTTCTTGTGTGCATTTTTAATAAAACCATAAATTAAATTTGAGTTAGTCAACTAATTATTATTATGATAAAAAAATAAGGTACTTTGTGGTGTTTCACATAAAGACATTTCAATAAGCCACTACGAACATAGTGGTGTTGATATAGTGGTGTATGATCCCACTAGATTTTCACAATGACTAAAATATCAAATATTCAATTCTAAGGAACAATACTTGTTGGAAGAACACACACTCCAAAAGAAATTAATTATTTATCCATAAACTGAAATAATATTTTTAGTAGTACAAAATTAATAAGAACTACTTTATAACTTCTAAACTCATGTACATTTTCAATAAGCTACTTTATGCCTTTCAAACATCATTTTATTTCTCATCTAATAACTAGGTTATTATTCCATTGTTTCAAACTATTTTGTTCCAATAGGTTAGCTTATTAACTCCTAACTAATAAATTTTCATATAGCTTATAATTTTTTTAACTTTTTATAAACCTTCAGCTTTAGCCAATCAGGCCAAATAGAAATTGTCACTTGGACAAAGCAGCTTAACTTTGTAAGCACACCGTTATCTTAACATAAACAATGTTAAAAACTAAACGGGGTACTCCAAAAAACAAACAGATAAATAATACTCTCACTCATAATTTAATTAGAAAGGGATAATAATGTTGGAATTGGACAAATATTAAAAAGGGAATAATAATGTTGGAATTGGACAAATATTAAAAAAACAGATCATCTAACTAAGCTAAAAAGGGAACATCTTAGGTTAGCTAATAATGTCTCGTACTCAAGGTCCTTAACTGTATCTGTATTAAAACAGACCACGTAAAATCAAATGATGCCGCACATGGTCAATGATAGTCTATTCTAACAAAATTCTATATCAAGTTTTTAATCTATCAAACTTCATAAAATAATATAAAAATATTAATTTATGTTATTATAATTTTTTATAATTAAATGTAATTTTTTAATTTGATAGAGACGTCAAATAAGATAG
Organism: Lupinus angustifolius; assembly: GCF_001865875.1. Classification (NCBI taxonomy): domain Eukaryota; kingdom Viridiplantae; phylum Streptophyta; class Magnoliopsida; order Fabales; family Fabaceae; genus Lupinus; species Lupinus angustifolius. The sequence goes on from NW_017723019.1 coordinate 58,438, forward strand.
AAATAAAGACATATAATACTTATCCGCCCACATATACTTCATCCATCCATCCAGTAACCTTTTTTCAGGATTAGACCAAACCCTTTCATGGAAAATTTCAACTTTCTCATTTAGGCGGAAAATATATGATTGGACAATAATAAAAACCTTCCGGTCATTTCTTTTTCTATTTTTATCAACAAAAAAGATGAATCATTAAAGTCTTACTGTATTATCCATATTAATATCTAATAATATATAAGTTTTATATATTATCATTGCCTCATCTTCCATTGATTTTTAATTATTGTTGACTTTTCAGAAAATATAATCCAATGAAGGGTGAATGATGAAGTATTATAAATCTTTATACCGTTCGTGTATACATTTTACACTCATCTTCAAAAAGAATAATCTAAATGATACATAATATAATAATTGTGCATAAATCTTTATATGGATTATATATTAAACTCTTTTATCAAAAGTGTCTCTAATCATTTTGAACAGTGAACCTTTGGAGACAATTTGTATTTATGTTGTACGTAGTGTCTGCTCCAATTTGTTTGTTTACAAAGTTTACCCATACATTTTCATTATAGAAAATATAACAAAAGCAAATTTCAATTTATGAAAACCTATCTAATCCGGTACCTTGTACGACTTTGAATTGCTTCGCATGACTTAATAGTCCCTAATGAATTCTATTTGATTGTTTAGAAGATATATGAATATTTCTTACAATATAACTAACCAATTTATGACTCTTGACTCAAATTTGATTTAAGATGGGATAAATGTGTCTCATGTCCTACAAATAGTGTTGACCTGACTGATTGTGAAACATTTCATAGGTGAGGTCAATCCAAAAAAACTAAATTCCAGTTGATTTTTGGAGTATAATTAAATCTATAAATTAACCAAAACCAATTTGATTCAATATCGTGTATAACTCAGAAAAATAAGAGTAGTGTCTATCTCTTGGACTAGGATTTTCTGTCCCAAAAAGTTGTTGTCTTCGTGTGTCCTTATCCAATAGTATTCTATAAAATATTGATTTATTTTTTATAACTTTTTTTCCAATTAAATGATGCATTTTGATTGGTTTGGGACACCATTGAGTATTAAAATAGTTGAGCTTTTGTTAGTCGGTTAGTTAATTTGGTTAGGGTAGTTAGTGTTTTCTTCCTTTTATATAGATGATTCAATGTAACTTTGGAATTCAATTTTTTTCAATAACATTTTCTCATTATTTCTTGTTCATCAAGAATCTCTCTTATCCATGCCTACTACCATTTTAACATGGTATCAGAGCTAATTATTTTTCTTTGATTAATTGCTTCCGCTTATCATTCTTCAATTCCAAGATTCATCCTTATCACCCAATACATCCTTTATCACCTTGCACAAACCTTCAAACTTTTCTTTAAGTTCTTCTGGTTGCTTCTTTTCATCTCCAGTCTCTTCGAGTGGAAATAATGGTCAACTTCCAAATGAAAGTCCAAAGAATGTTCCATTTGCATCCATTGACAATGCTACAATGTAGATTGATCGTGCTTCTGGAAAGATTGGTTCTTTGCAATTGCAATTTGTTTCTGAATAGATGACACTAAAGATGATGATACAAGATATCTCCCCCTGGCCAAGATATCTTCTCTACACATTCTTTGGTTCTATGACTCGGAATAATAGTTATGTTGTTTTAATATGATCAAAGCAAAGAACATAACTATTATTCCGAGTCATAGAAGGGGAAGTCCAACAACTTGAAGAAGATAGGGAAGACCAAGAACAACATCAAGAAACAAGAATACCATGCAACAGTGTGTGTCCAACCATGCATAGTGGCCGATCATCAAATTAAGGAAGCTTTATCACATTCTTTCATCTATTCCTCCCAATTATTTCTCATTTCTTTATTATTCTAGTTTCTTTACCCCTCTCTCTCATTAAACACACAACATTATAGTGTGTATTTTTTTTCCTAATTGAAGCAACATATAAGGATCAATATTAAGGTCCATCTCTTTTCTCTCTTTCATCCGTTATGATTGGTTTGCTTCTGTCAAATAGATGGTTAAGCATCGAATGAAATTGCTTCTGCCAAATGGTGGTTAAGCGTCAGTATTGCTTCACGTTCAGATTCCAAGACTGAGAGACGAAGATTCGCTCACCGGCTAGAGGAGGTATTTGAGTATATCATCGTAACACAATTATTTCAAGCTTGGAATGCTTGATACATGCCAGCTTGCGGGGGAATATTAAAATAGTTGAGCTTTTGTTAGTCGGTTAGTTAATTTGGTTAGGGTAGTTAGTGTTTTCTTCCCTTTATATATATGATTCAATGTAACCTTGGAATTCAATTTTTTCAATAACATTTTCTCATTATTTCTTGTTCATCAAGAATCTCTCTTATCCATGCCTACTACCATTTTAACATTGAGGACACCAATGGGAATCACATGTCTTCCTTCCTGTCTAACTTAGTTTCTATAAAGTTATAATTAAAAAAACTTGTATATTATTCTATAAAGTTTGATTGACTTGATACATGTAAACATAATTTTTTTTGAAAAAAGTATCATTGTCCATCTCTTCTCATGGTTTTGAATTTTGATAGTGTCGTCATTAATTATGCTTACAAACAATGATGGATGCACACTAAATTCATGCACTTGCAGAAATGTGTATGTATTATTATTGTAAGAGTAAATTATATTTACCTCTCATGAGTTTTAGTAAAATTATATAAACCACTTCTTACTTTTTTGCACTTACATAAACCCCTAATTTTTATACTTTCATTACACTAATCACCCATGCATGAGAAATAAGTATATTTTTTTAAACAAAAAATGTGATAAATACAATTAAGTTAAACAAAACATTGTATATTGTGAGACAAGTCCAACAATATACAAATCAATATATCTTTATTATTTTTGGTTACAAAATGCATCAACAATTTTAAAAAGATATTGTTTAAATCGCTCTTATATTATATCGTAATGAACCAAAAATAATAAACATGTATTGACTCATATATTATTTGGATTTGTCTCCCATAATATACCATGTTTTGTTTAACTAAATTGCATTTATCATATTTTTTGTTTAAAAGATTATACTTATTTTTCATGTAGGGGCGATCACTGTAATAAAAGTATAAAGAATTAGAGGATTTGTGTAAGTGTAAAAAAAAGTGAGGTGTGATTTATATTGTTTTGCTAAAACTCAGTGTAATTTACTCTTATTATAATTAATGTTTTACATTATTAATTATATAAATTTGTATCAATATCAATGATTGAATACCAACAGGCGTTGGTTCAAGTGGTACATGCTTGATTCCTCTTGAGCAAGAATCTGGGTTCGAGTCTTGTGGATGAAAAAAATGCCCGTTGGGAGAGTTAGCCCCACTTACCTGTGGATGTGCCCGGCTCAGACATGATTGAATTAGAGAGTCATTAATTACACCAATTAAATCATTTTATATCAAAAAATTCTAAAAAAATATAATTCTAATGTCATTCAATAATTTTATGCTTCAAATTGAAAATTTATCACACAATTACTTTATTAAACAACCAACAACAAACATTTTACAACAATAAAATATTATAAATAAGTATTAAATATCATCAAATAACATATTTTACATTTTAATTATAACAAAATCGAAGAAAAAAGTTTAAAATTTAATTAAATAACTAAGATTTTGTTATAACATATACTAACAAATAAATAAGATACAGAACTTCAATAAGAACAAATATAGCTAAAACACTTTGAAAGCATAAATTCATTTTCCTCACAAGCATAAATATATTAATTTGACTAATTTGATTGATTGAGTCACCGATTTTATGCATAAAATAGTCAAATCTAATCGATTCAAATTGATTCTAATTTATGACTGATTGGATGAGCGATTCAAACTAGTTAAGTGTATGTTCTAGATCAGACCAGTCAATCCGAGTCAAGTTAACATTGTACTCAATGTAACCTAACTTGCAACCTCAATCCACCACTGCTCACAAATGAAGAAGGAAAGCAAGAGTAATAAGCTTAATTGCTTAAGTCTCAAGCTTATTTTAGAAGAGGTTGTTAAGGTAGTTATGGTAGTTAGTGTGTTAGTTAATTTTGTTCCTTTCTTCTTTTAATCATGTTGTATATACACCTTGTAATAGAAGTTTTGTAAACACTTTTTTATTAATTCATCGATACACGTTCATTACTCATTCTCTCCATTCCATCTTCTTTCTCAATAGTCTTTTTGGATGCTTCATATTGCAAAAATGCGAATCTCATCCAAGTGGACCAAAATCCTTTATTATTAGGTAACTATTTAAAAAAGTTGTTGAATTAATTAAGTTCGCTCAAAAATTTATGATTTTGTTTGGAAGCTTATTAGACAAAAACTACATTCAAGGGTGGAGTTATTAAAAGGAAGGTTATTCTATTGAATATTTGTTTCTTTCTTGTGATTTTACTTCTGCGTGTGGAAATAATTTATTTGTGATTACAAGTTTCTGTTTAGCAACCTACATCAAATGTAAAAAGGCAAAATTATAGAGATGTTGTGATTTGCAATGATTTGGTCAAATGTGAATTATGAGGAATAAATTGATCTAAACTAGGTCTTGGTCTTAATTTCTCTCTAAAGATGGGTCAACTTCTTTTGTTTTGCCAATTGATGCAATGATCTAAAAAACATGTATTATTGTAGCTTCTAAAAAGTCAATTCTTAATCTTTGTCTTCTATTTGGTTAGAAGATCTTGTACTCGTTTTATTACAATTTGCTTATAATTTTTTTTTCTCCTTCTTCATTCAATATTATCTCAATAGCCATTAGAAACCATGTTTTAACATATTATTCACCTTGAACTTTAAATATTAGACCGTGAGTATACTTCACTTATATACATAGACTCAAATTTTGGCTCTCCAAAGTTACAGCAACCAATAAAACGTATTATATACTTGTAGACATAACCAATAGATTTTAATTCAATTATGTAGGGTGGTTGTGGAATATACTGATTATTATTTTTGGCAGTGTTACGTTTTGACTAGTGAGTTTTATCTGGTAATGTTTCCTTTGGTAATATTACATTTTGTTAATCCACATTTCTTACTAGATTAAAGACAAAACAACATAACCTTCTAGGGTTTGAGTAGCTAGCTAGGCAAAAAGAGCAATAAGACACCAAGACATGCTTATATGACTTCCCAATCCCATAGTTTGGTCCACTTTCCCCCCTACTAAAAGGGTAACGACCAACCCTCAAGGAATTTTCAATACCTACACTTATTATAATAAAGGATGCCATTGTTTAATAACTCAAAGCAACATAGATTTTTTTCTTAAATTTCCCCAAGTTGGGTGTCCTAAACTAAATTTTTAAATCACTTTAATTATTAATTAACTTGTGTGCTGTGTTTCATGTCTATTAATTATCATGAAACTTTCCATATTTATTGTGGATCGGAAAAAATGAAATCCTCAAACATATACTTTGTTTCTAAGATGATATGTATATTCTGCAAGTTGTGAACAATATATATAAGGAAAGTCTAAGAATATAATGTGTTGGCACGACAAACATTGCATGCTAGCCATGTGTAAAAATCCGTTTCTTCTACTTGCAAAGGCTTAATGCTACAGAATAGCAAAATATATTGATTCTTACTTAACACAGAATTTACCACGTAGAAATTAACACCTCTACCAAGGTGAGAAAGCTAATAAAAACTTAAAAAGTAAAAGCAAAAGCGTAGTCAAAATATTCCATTAATACATAAAAACAAGATAAAATCCAAACCAAATACATAGATAAATTACATATTTATGACAAACTTAAATAGCAAATTCAGAAAGCAATGAAGTAGAAACAATAATTAACAATAATAATAACAGTAATAATACCAACAACAACGAAGGGGAGGGATATTTATGTTATGTAGCTCCATATTTACACTTGTGATTCAAGTTTATTTATGAGCATAGCCACCACCCTTCATCATCATTTTGTCATCATCTTCAGCTTCTACATCAGCAGTTCATTTACCCACTCGAGATCTGGTGCAGGACAAGACAATCCATTATTAATGTCAGCATCAACAACCTTATTGTCGTTGCTGAAAAATTTGCTGCTAAAATTAGAACACTTCCCAACGTTGGACCTTGTTGGGTTCTGAGTAGAAGGTGAAAGAACAAACTGATCTTCCCAGCCAAATGGAGAAGCTGAAGGTGAAACAAGAAATTGTTGATCATCATTGTTCAAAGACATATCAAGCCATGCGAAGTTCCTTGCTTTTGCAGCAGAGATAGGAGAACCATCGCCAAAATTCAAACCCTCCATTGAATTCATCAGCTCACATACCACATCTTTGTAGCTATTAGTATTCACCCCAGAAATGGCGCGTTTCACAGGAGAAAACGGTGGAGAATTGGTTGTGGATAACGGTGAGAGTGGTGGTGAAAAATGAGACATGTTGAAAAGGGTGGAAGTTGGAGAAGCAGAATTAGCAGCACCAACACAATGGTGGCAAAACATACAACAGTTATTGTTGTTTGAACCAGAGGAAGAGTTCAAGAACAACTTGTTGTTAATGTTCTTCTTGCATAATGAAATATTGTCATTAGAAGAAGTACTGTGTTGAGAACTTACGGGCAATATTCTTAGCTGGCGAGGGGTATGTGCAAAAAAACACACTTTTCTCTTGCACTTCTTTCCATCCTTGCATGCTTCGGTTCTGTACCTTGCGGGGTGCAGCCAGCATTCGAACACGCCGTGTGCAAATTCACAGTTGTCGCCACGGCTGCAGCTGCCACGGCGGTATTCTGGGCACACCGTGCCAGAGTAGTGATACCGCCGTGGGTCACGGCGACGGGCCTTTTCTCCCGGATGTGCGAATGGGCAGTCGGTCCAGTCATGGCTACGGCTGCGAGTGCATCGACGAACCTTAAACTCGTACATCCGGAAGTAGTCAGAGGAGTAGGGGTCATCAGACTCCTCATCCTCATCATCTAGTTTGTTGCAAGGGAGAAACTTTTGAACGAAGTCATCAGAAAACATGTCAGCACCACCGTCGTATGTGGTGGCCGTAGCTCGGCGGGTGAGGAGCTTCCTTGGTGGGATATCAATATCTCTAAGGATTTTCTTTGGGGAGAGTTGTTGTTGTTGGTAGGAAGGGTGAAACTTGTGTTGCTCAGTGCACACACTACTCATTTTGGCCACTATATGTCTCTATGAAATGAACAAAGAAAATAGACAATAGACACTGAAAAAATTGAAAAGTAATAAATGAGAAAGAAGGAATATGTGACAATTTTTGATGTGTAGAATTAGAGGGAGACAAAGGGTGAATTATATAGGGTGGTTGAGGAAAGAGAGAATAGAAAATAGAGAAAGAAAGATGAGAAGGATGGGGTGTGGGGATGGGTGAAATAGTGCGTGGCTGCATAGCATTTGAGATCAGCATGCAAAAGAGGGTATGTGGCAGTTTGACAATACATTTTAGGATGTAGATTTGGCTATGTGTAATTCTCCTACAAGCTCTCTATTGAAAAATATCTCTAAGGGGTTTTTGGATCTTTCTTTTTGGGATGCTTGTTGGTTCCAATAGTTAACATGATAAATTCTAGATCACATGAGGTGGGTACCCCAAAGCCACTCCATGTAAGAAACTTTCTTCAATTTGATAACAATTTAGAATAGTTAGTTCATTGCATTTGTTTCGCTTTACTAACTCTTATCTTTATCATATTCTTTAACTCAAAAGAAGTGTAGTATATTAACAATGTTCACTGATTGTCCCTGATCTCAAGCATGGGTTAGTTATACATATATAACTTTGGGAATTAGACTCCCTTATTAGCCCTTTACAAGTAGTATAATTTGTAATGAAAACAAAAAAGGATTAAGAAAAGTGTTATATGTCTTGTTTATAAAATAATGGTTGAACAATGAACTTTAATAATCCTATATCGTTACAAAAATGATGGGAACTTGCTATGATGATTTTATCCTTTGATTTATATTGAAATAGTAATTTTATTCTAAAAATAAAAGCAAATATGAGAACCAGGGACAGGGAGGATATGACAGATTTGAAACCATTGAGATGCTAGTTAGGTCTTTGTATACCTTAATTTAAGTCATTGAAAACAATGTTTAAATATCTAAAACAAAAGAAGAATAGTATGCTTCATTCAGCATCCCCTGTGTTACAAGTCATGGACTTTACTTAATTATTTTGTACAACATATATTATCACAATCCTCAGCCTGTAGTGGCTGTGATAACTGATAACTTTTTATTATTTTATTTAAAATAATCTGAATTTGATAGTAATATTTTTTTACAGTACACACGTCACAATTCTCACCTAATATTTGAGAGAATTTACATTTATTATATTATGTGGAGAATTGAAGTATAATAAATCCTTGTACAGTGAATTTTTCATCTTTTTGCATTTTTCTTTTTGTTTGTTAGAGGTAAATGCTTATCTCTCCACTTTATATTATTGAACAAATCTTAACACAGTTATAAGAAAAGGATGGAACATATATAACACTATCATATTTTATTATCTTATGAGAAATAAAATATAAATAGTTAAATATATCATACATTTGGGAAACTGGCTAGCATTACAGAATAACAATGTTATAAACATAGTTACGTGCTTTGCGAGATGTGTATTGTTGTTTATGGGTATTGTTACATCTTTATTTGGGTATTCAGTTCTTAATTTTTTCACATGAATTACTTTTTTTATATTGAATTTGGTATGTGATAGAATGAATTTGGTATGAGATATATAGTGTAAACATAGTTATAAAGACATCAAAGTTATTTAGATTTGTCTTTTAATTTTTTGTAAATTGGACATTGAAGTTTCCCGTTATTTGACTGATATGCAAAGTAATTAACAAGTACAAATACCTTCACTTACAATTTTTTGTTAAATTGGGCTATAATCAGTACATACATATACAGAACTGATCTTTGACATATGAGGTGTCTAAATATAAAGTAAGAGGTTCAAAGTTTTGAAATACAATAGAACTTAGAATAAAATAATGTACTTTACTTTTACTCTTGATGTAAAATAATCTTCAACCTATTTGTAATAAAATGTCACCTTCCAAATTTGCACCACTCAATCAAGCTCAACCCAACGGTTTATCCCTTTACTGAATTCAATTCTGCATAAACACAACAAACCTCATTATATCACTTATGTATAAGACTTATAACTATAACACATGGAAATAGATACATAGTATCATAGTAGGTTGCAAAAAGCTTTACTTGGAGCAATTCATGTAATTAGAAATGGGGAATGTAACCGGTGTGTGACACTTCTCCGGGAGATCTTCGACGCGAGAGACATCGAATCGAATGTCCGCGCCCATTGCCAAGGTCTCAATACATTGACAAATAGCTTCTGCTTCTGTATATTGCATTGCATCACTGCTAAGTTCAGCTATTGATTTACAGCAATATGGTATAGGGTCAGATTCATAACCTGCAAGGTACCTAAGGCACGTGGCAAAATCCCAGTACACTTTATCACAAAGTGTTGATGAATTTGGAGACATTTCTGATCTGCATATCAGCAGAAATAGAGTTAGAAAAGCTAGAACGCGAGCCATTGCCATTATTGATTTGCTAGTTTAATATATGAGTAACAAAAGTTATATGTGTGCATATAAATATATGCTTTATCTTAATTAAGCACGTAATGTAGTTAATATTTTCTCTGTAGCACATGAGTATCATGATCCATGAATTAGGGGAAGTTGTTAATAATTTAACACGAAAAAACTTCCAAGTTCACTGTAAATGTGTTATAGTTGGAAACTTGGGAGGAACTAATTGATACATATCCAAATGAAAGCAAGTTTATAATCAATGGAGTAGGTATCTTTATACTAAAATTTGGCTTATAGTAAAATTTGTGAAATCTCATGTTTTTTTCTTTTCTATCATATATTTTAGGTTAAATAAATGTGGAGGTCCCTAAACTATTTGGGGATGTTTAAGTAGGTCCTTGAACTTTAAAAAGTCGCAATAATGTAATTGGGTCCCTATGGGTATCTCCTAGTGTAATATATATTGTCAAATTTAACAAATATTCTAATATGCCATCCATTATGCCATGATAGGCATGATATGAACTAATGTGAAGGACAATAAAGTGAATCAGACAAGTGCACTACATTGAATCAATATGTAGCACAGTGAAGTGAACTAGCAAAAATGCAATGTAGTGAAATGACCTCTTTGAACCTATAGGATGACATGTTAGAATATCCCATTACATTTAGTGATAATATTACAGGTCAGTTATGGAGAACTAATAATTGGGAAAAAATAAAGTTAGGGACCAAAGTGCAAAAACCGATTTTTGTACTCGATTATATATATCTTTTAAATTTAGTGTTAATTAGAACATTACCAAATAGTTTAGAGACCAATTGATTAGTTTAATATATTTTTAAACATAGCAAATTATGGGATTCTTATTAGAACATCAATTACAAGTAACAATGTATAATTTCATACTTGAATCTTATTTAAATGGTAGATGAAGTATCTTTGTTGACAGCTGAGTCTTCAATTCCCCTCCATAACCTAAGTTGAGTGGAACTTATAATGAAATAAAGGAGATGGAGAATGGATTGATGGACCTAGCCTATATATATAATAGTCAAACTCTCAATGACTCATTTAGATTCTCGAACTTTGAAGGTGGTTAATTTCGACAGACTTTAATCAATCTAAAATATAATTGATCAATTTGGAGTGATGACCAATTATAAAATAAATATAAGGTTACTAAATTCATATTTAATAAATTAAGTTGGAGATGGGTCAAAACCATCTAATTATCAACTCCTACGGTCAAAGAATCTAATTATCGACTCTTATAGTCAAAGAATCCGAATGTTGCTCCATTTACTCTTGTATTCTCCTATGTTCTTTATTTTGTCACAGTCATTTTTCTTGCTAGAAAAACAATCACTTTTCTCTCATCCTACCCTCAATTTCTCTCACATTTGGTATCGTAAATCAAATTTTATGACGTCTATTGAGTATATCTTATTCAATGCCGAAATGATCATATATTGAGTTTGTATTAGGGTTTGTTGTGAAAATGGTAGGAGCCAATGAATAAGAGAGATCTTTTTTATGAACAAGAATGAATAAGAAAATATTATTGAATTGAAAATTGGGTTACAAGGAATAAGAGAATCACTATTTATATACTACAATGCCTAACTAAAAACTAACTAGTTAATCGTTTAATTAAACTCTTAACCGATTAACGAAAACAATATTACAACTAACAAACTGAAATCAACTAACAACTTTAATATCCCCTCAAGCTGGAACGTGTCAAGCATCCCAAGCTTGAAATGAGTGTGATAAACACCACACATACTCTAAAACCTCCTCTTGCCGGTGAGCGAATCTTCGTCTCTCAGTCTTGAAATCTGAACGTGAAGCAATACTGACGCTTAACCACCATTTAGCAGAAGCAATTTCATCCAACGCTTAACCATTTTTTTGACAGAAGCAAACCAATCATAATGGATGAAAGAGAGAAATGAGATGAACATTAATCTTGATCCTTATATGTTGCTTCAATGAGGAAAAAATTACACACTATAATGTTGTGTGTTTTAACGAGAGAAGGGTAAAGAAACTAGAGTATAAAGAAATGAGAAATAAGATAATTGGGGTTTAAAAGGATGAATAATAAGAAAAGAAAGTAATATTTTTATTGATTGAAAATGAATGGATTGAATGAATCAGGATTGTATGTCATTAGCAAGATAAAGAAAGTCCTCCATTACTTGTACATTGAGATCCTTTAGAATTGTGATGTAGAGAGAACAAAAGATAAGAAAGGGTCAGAGAACATGAGCAACATGACATGCTTAACACATAAATGAATCAATCATTCCAAATTTTGGGAAGCATTCCAAATTTTAGGACTATGATATGTAGAACGCTCCTCATCATATGCCTGGTGATTGGGAAGCAAACCAAAATTTGCATTTCTGTAAAGGTGTGAATACAAAGCAATAATTCCACCTTCACTATTATCATTTGCATTCAACGTTATAATGGCATATGAAAAATTACACAAACTCCAAAAAATCAACGAAAATGCACCAAATATTGCATCATCATTTTGAACATGTTGCAATCTTCAAGATTTCCCACATTCATCTGCGAACCTCTAAGCTCATCAACCTTAGATCTATCTTCTTCAAATTTATCTTTCTGGGGCTTAAGCCGTTCTTGATTCTTGCAACTAACTCTTCTTCCATCAAAATGAAGAAATTGGGGTTGACCGGAAATTTAGAATGAATCATATGCCAAAGAAAAGAAAGTATAAGAAGAAAGGTTGATGCTAATGGAGAAAGAATTGATGATGGTTGGTGGTGAAGAGTGTAAAAGTTGAGCTACGAATGTGAGTGATGATTCTTTGTTGAATTTTGAAATAGAAGGAAGATAAGTAGAAGCGGCATAATTATTGCTCGCTCTAATACCATGTGAAAATGTTAGGAGCTATGAATAAGAGAGATCTTCTTGATGCACAAGAATGAATGAGAAAATATTATTGAATTAAAAATTGGGTTACAAGAAATAAAAGAATCAACATTTATATACTACAATGTCTACATAAAAACTAACTAGTTAATCGATTAATTAAACTCTTAATTATTAACGAAAACAATATTACAACTAACAAATTGAAATTAATTAACAACTTTAACATTTTTCTATCATTTATGGAGTTTTCTCTTCGATTGTGGTTGTGGCAACTATTCACGTTAAAAAAGGCATTGTCAAATTTGTACTTTATGTTCAGTTTTGGTCTTTCACTAATAAACTTACTTTAACCAACTTCTATTTTCGACAAAATATAAGCTTCTATTAGAAGTGCAATTTTCAATTTAATTAGGACAAAAATAAGATTCAGGAAGTCTATACACGATCAAAGGCAAGAACAAAAATTAAGAATGGAGCGATTTCATATTGTTTGAGGCAAAAGGGTGATGCTTTCATGCTGGAGAGTGACATGTGTAGGAAAACCCAAAGTAATTAATTAGCTTTGGGAGCTTGGGAGTAGGTAGGAAACGAGCCGAATTGAGTTAAACTAGAGCTCAGCTTAGTTCAGCTCAATAAGGTTTGGTTCGGCACGAAACTCGGCTCAAAACTCAATTCGGGTTCGATACAAGTTATTTTTTAGCTCCAGTTCGACTCGATTAAAGTTTGCGAACTGTTCGGCACAGTTCAAATTGGTTCATTTGGACAACTCAAATAACCATTTCATTTTTAAAAATACAACAAAATGTTATATATATATATATATAACATTGTCTATAAATATAATAATAATAATAAATATAAAAAATATTGTAAGAATCACAATAAACATAAAAATTAGTTTATATATATCGAGTCAGCTCATAAACCTGACGAATTGAACTATATCCAATTCAAGTTCGACTCGTTTATTTATCGAGCTCAATTTCTAGCTTAAATTCGACCCATTTGATTCATGAACCAAATTTATTGAGCTAAACAACGAATCGTATTTTGAACGAATACCAAGTTGATTCAGTTTGAACGAATCGTATTTTGAACGAATCATATTTTGAACGAATTGTATTTCTAGCTTATATTAACAATTGATTTATAAAGTGACATATATCAATTTCTTATAGCAGAAAAATATAACATTACTTTATCCAACAATATCTCATTAGCCCAAGTGTCTTAACAAACCCCTAAAAACAAAATAAAATTAGTATCTCACGAGAATTCTCAGGATGCTCCAAGAAACAATTGTCATCCCTCATGTGAAAATCACTTCATATTTGTTTGTTCAATTCTAATTCAAGTACCAACGGTTCCCCTTCTCTCCATTTTATACATACATATCATTAACCTTACAAACCTAAAATCTCCTTATCAGTAATGTGTTGTTTTGAATCATCATACCATTTTTGGTCGAAATAATTTAGTAAACTAACCACTCTCTAACCATACTCTAAAATAATGGATGTGTAATACTTTTTTCCCCACTTTTGCCATTTGATATTGATCTGAGCATTGTTGTGTATGATAGATATAAACATGCACATAAGGGAAGAGAAGGCAGTTAAATAGTTGAGAAGGACAATTCCTCATCTTAGATTGGTTTCTAAATTTGATCATCCTTTGATTCTTTCCGTTTCCAAAAACATGGATAGAACTTCTAAACTTAACTCAATGTTATAACCTTTTAAACAATTCACATACTCTATTGAGATGTGTATCACTTTATGTATCATTTCATTCTTATTTGTCAAAAAAATTTAAAATTAATATATTTAATTCTTGTTTTACTTTTCTAACTAATAAAAAACAAATGATATATGAAGTGATATAAACTTTGGGACATAAGTGAAACCATTAATAATAAGATCGTGCACAAAGTAATAAGCTTTCTAAAGGTACAACAAAATTGAACTCCCCAAATTAGCAAGTTATAACTTTGTCTTTGTTATCTTATCCTCACTCCTCCTTCCATTCTTTAACGATCACTGCCAGCACCTAACCCTTCCTCATGTCACTGCCAAATTGACTGCCACCTTCTCCGGCGACCATGGTGGCTACCACCCTTGTCCCCTCACCCTCACACCAGCAAGCCATCATTATTACTAACCTCCAAACATTAAGCACCATTTCCACACAACCAACCACAAACAAATAGCTCAACCACCATTTTTCTCACACAACAACCTAACTAGAATTTAAAATTTATCTAAAACTTACCCACACCACATAAAAACAACCAAAGTCTCGACTCATGCATGTGCTACCTACGGTGTGCACCTCCACATCTCAACCCAATGTCCGACGTACATCAACTAAACACGACACCCTTCTTCGGCCGACCACCCTTATTCTTCACCAAAATACTTCCTTTCAACATCTAATCGGTGTTCAAGGACTCTTGAACCCTCAGACGCCAATCCTGTGTCTGTGCAATACCTATTGTTTGTAGATGTAAATTTTTCTAAGGATGAAGTACATGGCATCTATATTCTATTTTTAGAGCCATACCAGTTTGTAATATACCTTCATTAATGTCTATTTAAAAAAACATACCCTTCTACATTAAAACATTCATTTACAACAATGAATATTATGAAATCTGCTATATATGCAGAGCACTCTGTTTACTACAATTACTGCAGTCTTGATGATAGATTTGAAACTATGCTCAAAAACATCCTTTGGTAATTGAGCAACACTGAAAATTAAATAAAGTTGAAACTGTAACTAGTATAATATAAATTGAATCTAAAGCTTACCGAAGACATCACTAAGCTTGCATAACCTTTTAGAGTTTCATATAATTTAGTATTTTGTAGACTTATTTTATGGTCTTGAGGATGCAACTAGAGAAGTGATACTTCACGCAACGGTTCCTTTTATGTACATAAAGAAGTATGAGCATCAAACATGATTATAGAGCCTCCTTGCGCCTGTATGCAAGAATCTGCATAATAGCAAGAAAATGATAAATTTTACTCGTTGCGTATAATAATATTGACGATAAGACCATCTTAATACTCACCAAATGCTCCATCTTAGATATGCATTTGGATGTAATCCCAGCTAAGGATTCATGTTCTTTCAGAATTTCCAGTTCATCTTTGCATGGATCAATAACCAACGTCGTTAGTTTATCACATATCAAGGCTGAAGTGTCATCATCTGACTTGTCAAACTTTGTACTGCTGCATCCTTTAACTGCCAATATCTCAACTTCTTCAACTGCCAAAGGTGTTTGACAAGCAACATACTATACAGAAATAATGCAAAAAAGATTAGATAATCATCTTAACACGAGAAAAGTAACATGGGTTTGTTAACAAAAGCATATTATGCAATTATTTTCATCAATAACAGAGAAAATAGTAGATCTTTGATATTAAAACAGCATGCTTTTGCTGTCTAAATGTGAACAACTTCAGGTGACAAAGGTGCAAACAACCAAGGCTAGTACTTATTTCACGATTATGGTGTAAAACAATACTAGGCATTCTGTTGGAAGCATAAATTTAAATCGAGATGACCACAGATAAAAACAAGTGATCAAAGACAGAATATCTCACTTCACAAAGGTGCTTCACAGACAAAGTTGGTCGACAGCAAAGGTATGGCTGCTGCAAAACCGGTGTACTTTGTTTGTCCAGAGAAATAAGCATGAGATGGATTTCAAACTGCAAATTAAAAAAATTGCATTGTTTTATTAAAGTAAACTAATATAAGAATAACATCTATGTTAAAGAAGCATTCAGTGGTGACATGCGTCATTTTTTTGGGGGGGAGGTGAGGGAGGATGATAACCTATACCTCATCAGTGTTCTCGTCTAAGTTTCGGAGATGATCTACCAACTTAGACACTCGAGCACTGCGAGAACTTTTGCTATTGCTACCACCACCACTGCCATACCGTGTGTGACTTCTAAAACCACCCCTTCCCCAAGTAAGCTTTCGAGGTCTTGTAACCTGCCTTGATGTTCCTTGATTTTCTCTACTTATATCCATATCACTTTCTATGCATCCACCATCAGGGCTTGCCCTCGATGATGAGGGCTGAGAAGGGCGAACTCTGGTCCATCTCTTTCGCTTACTCTGCCTAGATTCTGTACACCGCTCATCGGCAGAAGATGAGTCCTTTTCATTATTGTCATTGTCCTCGTCATTATCTTCAGACCCTTGAGTATCATTCACTTGATTCTGTCTCCTAGAATGAACATTTCGTTGATTGCGCTGTGATCTTGTCACAGATGTACCTGGTGTATCTTTACGTCTCTTTCCCATTGCTTCCGATTGTCGTTGAACTACTTTTGCAATCGAAGCTTGAATCTGTGAGAAAAGCTAACGGAAAGTGCTATTGAAATTGCCGAGATTTGACTAATGAGGTAATGTTGACTGATGACTGATAAAATTTAAAATTAATAAGAAATAAACCTGAATCTGAGCAATAAATAAATATAAATTTGATATGTACCTAGGAGTAGGAATGCCATGACAGCCATGCAGATTGTCAATGACTCAGTATGAATCAATATCAAAAGCGGTAACACTACACTAATACAATTATTGTGCACACATCTGAAAGCATGCCTAAATATGTTTGCTCATGAAATATTTACCTGCTTATTGCGGTTTTTCTCCTCTTCACGAAATTCAAGCTCCTTAAGTGGGACAGTGAGTCACTTGTTAATTTTTGTGAAATTTCTGAAAACATGGCCAAAATAAAGTAGTAACAGATCAGCTTATACCTCTTCCTCATACTTCTCAATATCTGGATATAAAGCGGCAATAAGGGCATCATAGTTCGGATCATCTCTCAAAGAACGACGGCTGGCACAATGTGTGCGGCAAGCAGGACATTCATTGTTCCTGAGATAATACATAAATGATAAGGAACTTTGTTTTCTGATAAGCCCAACAGAGGCAAGAAAAAGGGACTTGATTGCAATTGTCAGCAGAATATTATATAAATAGAAAGAAAGCCTGGAGTGGCTTCATGTGTCCTACCCTAATCGCATTGACTTGTCGATGCATTCCCTGCAAAACCGGTGCAAGCATTCCATGACAGTTCTTGTTTTCTTGATGATACCTGTTCAAGTCAAAAAATATGGTGAGTTCTTCAGCAAACAGGATATGTTCTCCATTGTTCCAGCCTCAAGTTAGTTGAAGATTTTAAAATTTCTTTTATAATGAAATCCAGAATTACCTGGCTAAACAACAATTAAGACTATATGAGCCGAAAACAAGGCGATCACATTGTGGTTGACATTTAAACACCACGTTAAGGAGATAAAATGAGTTTCCCACGTTAATTACACAAGTATGCCCCATTTATAGAAATGGGCTTGCAATTGATTTACCTTTTCAATCAATTTTGAGATTAAACCTTCAGGTTTTTTCCTTTTAAAACAAAATCTAACACAGTAATAAATAGGTCCAAGAATCGGTGTAAAAACAGCTAGGAACTCAAGGATTCACTTCGAAACTAGAGCTATTATAAGGCCAACCATTTTAACATATATATTGTGCAAAAACACAGATGACATTGTCCTAGTTGGGAAGTCCAGAGGAGGCATAAATGGTAAGCTTGGGTAAAAAGGAGGGAAGCTTTAGAATCACATGACTTTAGTTGAAGCTTAAGTAAAACAAAGTGTATGAAATACAATTTTAGTAAGACATGTGTTAGCACTGCCTTAGAAGTGATAATTGGAGATCACCTCACACACAAGTAATCAATATAGGTATCTTGCATATATCATGCCGAAGTGATGGAGGACTGTTTCAAGCTGGGTGAATGAAATGGAGGTGTGTACTAAAATATATATTTAGTGAAAACAAGACATGTCCAATAAAATTAGGAAGGATGGTAGGAACTCCTAATTAGATGAAATTAGCAGATCGATTCCAACTTAGACTAGTTCCTGTCAAGTAACAGATACATTTGATCATCACATCTAACTCACTACCTCAAAAGCTTAAGTTTCATTACACTCTCCAAAAACTGTGAAACATTCCTCTGTTGTAATATATGTACCATAAAGTTAATTTTACATCCTGGCTATCACCTCTTTTTAACTATTTCCAAATCAGATAATTCAATATTTCAGTTTCCTCCACATGATTATAAATAACAGTTAGATACTCATAAGAAAAAAGACATAAAGTGATATTCATTTCTCAAATATGTTCACATTCTGAAATATATAGCAAGTAATAGTATCAGCAACAATAGAGAATACCAAACCACTAACTATCGGTAAATGGTAATAGCATTATAATCACCTAGTCACCTACTAAAGATTAGTAACAATTCCTACAAGTATCAACAAAAATAACATATATAACACTCCATCATCTCCTCTCCTAACAAAACATAAAAACAGCATTAGCTTCGAAAACTTTTCATCACAAGTTGATCATTAAATAAACATTAACTATCTGCCATGGTACATTATTCTGCACATAGAATTGAAAGTGGCAGGAAGAACATTCTACATTACAGCTATGGGAATATTTAGACAATAGCAAAAATGAAAATCACATGCATTGAACTACCCAATTATGCCAACTAAAATGGTCAAACAAAAACATACCGAGGCAAATTGGACACTGGACATCTTTACGAACTTCCTGAAGTTCTACATACACAAACCTGCAAGGCAAAGCAAGAGCATAAGTATATATTTACATAACCTTAATAGAAAGAATAAATTAATATGGAATTTATGACATAAACTGCTTTAGAACAGCATGTGCTTTTTGCCTGCCATGCCTCAAGGCATGGAAGCACTAAAGTCTTTCGCCTTTCATAACCTTGGACAATCATTAAACAAATGCAGAGGACAAGTATGTTGTACCATTTTATGCTTTAACAATTTGGAAAAGAAATTTAACCAACATCACTGATTATAAAATACAGCATTATCAGGGAAGCAGCAATAACTATAAAATACACCTGCTCAAAATTTGAGCATTGCTACCATGCAAAATGATAGATGAAATGATTAAAAAAATAGGTTTCAAACTTTTGCAACACAACAATAAAACTAGTGGAGTTTAGATGCAACAACTTAGAACATCTTATGCAAATCGCTTGAACTCAACCGAGGTTTTAAAATTGGGTCGACAGCCGTGAATGAGGCTGCATCATTAAGGTTTTCAAAATCTCCACAACCAAATTGCAACAACAGTTGCAGCCACATTGGCCACATTTTTCTGAAATAGTCTGCAA
Organism: Lupinus angustifolius; assembly: GCF_001865875.1. Lineage (NCBI taxonomy): Eukaryota > Viridiplantae > Streptophyta > Magnoliopsida > Fabales > Fabaceae > Lupinus > Lupinus angustifolius. The sequence continues at coordinate 78,281 of NW_017723019.1, forward strand.
CGTAACGGTTTTGGGAGTCTCTGAAACATCAATTGCAATTTGAAACCTTGATCTCAGCCCACCCTACAAAGGCTAATATGATTTGTAACTCGTAAGTAAGTTTTAACTGCAGTATCACACAAAATAAGGAAAATAACTCATCTACCTTTCCTGAATGAGGTTCATAGATGCTGATTGATATTTAATCAAACACAATGCATGACAACAAACAACGACAAGACTAACCCTCAGACTGGGGTAATGGTTACGTAAGAGATAAGACCTTACCCAAAGTGGTGAAGCCAGGATTCGAAATCTGGACATTGCAAGTAAAGTTCGTCCACATCGGGTCACAGTTCACTTCTCCGTGACTGAGACCGACCAATGTTGGGTTTAATACATTGAACCAAGTTACAAAAAAATCTACGCCAAAATTACTTAAGTTGGTTTATGTAACTAATGGACGATTTTTAATCATAAACAATATGAAAATCAGAACATGCAAACGAACTTTGACGAATCAAAAAATGGTAGATTCAGAAAATTCAGAGACATCTGAAGTAAAATGAAACGAACAGCTAGCATAGCATAGCATCCCTTCAAAACCAGAAGCGTTTAAATTCAGAATAATCATAGAAATGACGAACTTCACACTAATCCATTGCCCCGAAACAGAGAGATAGGATCGAAACGAGAATCAAGAAAGTAACAAAGAGAAAGTAGAAGCTTTGAAGCAAGCAATGTAAGTGAGAGAGAAATAGAGAGAATGTTAATACTCGGATTTATCTTCAGAGCCAGAAGATGGGGTTTCATCAGAATCTGCAACAAGAACACGGAAAGAAGAAAACTTTATAAGATAAAGCATGGTGAAGCCGAAACAAAAAGTAACCCAGTTAAGAAAAAGCAATTGGGTAGTTAAAAAAGAGCATGAAGAAGCAAATAGAGAAAATACAATCAACCCTGTGGTTTTTCATCCTTATTATCGTTCTGGTGTTGACCTTCTTCTTCTTCTTCTTCTTCTTCTTTGTCATCTTCAGCTTCTTCACCGTCTTCATCTTCATCTTGTTCTTCTTCTCCATCACCTTGTTCTTCTGCTTCTTCTTCTCCCTCTCCCTCTTCCTGTCCCTCGTGCTCATCGTTTTCCTCGTCCTCGTATTCGTGCTGCTTAGGATGTTGTTGTTGTTGGTGCTTGAGGTGATGGTGAGGGAGCTGTGAAGAAGTGTCCACATCGTCAAGAGAGTCAGGGAAGGAGCGCTTTTGGGCAGGCATTGATGCTGAGAGAAAGAGAAAAGAGGGTTGAGTGAAGGAAAGTGGTGCTGTTGTTGAAGAAGAACAATAATGAGAGAAAAGAAATGAGATGGGGGATCTTGGCTATGGGACTTTTATTATACAGTGCTTTTTGTGTATTTTATAATAAAATATTGTTTTTGGAGTAGAGATCAACTTATTTCCTGTGTTGGCCATTAATTTTATCAATATTTAATAATTTAGATCTACTTATTAATTCAAATTATTGGTTTTCCCTAGAACTTGATGAATAGGGTGGAGAATAAGTTTAAAAAATTTACTCTTGGAATAAGTGAATATCTTCCCTTGTTTTTTAAACTACCAACATTATCTCATCACCTTTCACCTTTTGGTTAAGGAAATTTCTCTCAGGGTTCGGCCCTTCCAATAAGTGTCACTCTCAGGAATCAAACATTCGACCTTGGGATCCACTTGCGCTTTACACTACTAGACCATCGTTTTTTGGTAACAATATATTGTTTTACTATCTATATATTTATCTCAATAATAATTAATAAGTATCATATATATGTATTGTTACAGTAAACATTTATACACATTTAATATATCATTTACCATAAAGATTTATGAAGTCGACAGTACTTAAATATAGATGGTGAATGATAAAGTGACAATGCATAAAAGTCATACATTGTTAATATATACACTTTTTTATATATAATTATATTCAATGTAAAGTTTTATACATATACAATATATTCAGAATCAATAATGATTAATATTTATATGAGATATGAAGATTGAATAAATAATGATAGTGTTTAAATCTTTTACATTATCATTGCATATATTTTTCATCCTAATTAATATGTATATGATAAAAGATTACCCCTAATTTATGTTGTCTGTATATAAATATTTGTTTATTTTTATATGTAAAGATATAATATGGAAAATGGAGTAGCTATGTGTGTGTTTAGTTTTGTCTTTATACATAGGAGAAGAGAAATGACAGAAAGGAAGCACATGATGATGGAAGGGACGGAGTTCATAGTTTTTTTTTATACAATGGAATAAATAAATAAAATAAAAAAACAAGAAAAGCCTAGCTAAGGGAAAGATTATCCTGAACCATATATATCTGACAATTTGGAGGGACAGCGCTCCAAGTCCTAAGTCTATCTAGAGAGTGTGAGCCAAACCTTGCCATGAAGTTAGCCACTTGATTAGCCTCACGGACAACAAAATCAATCTCTACTATTCAATCTCAGATAACCATGACCGGACGACTGAGACAACCTTCAATATTTGTTGATGACGAATATGAATACCACTGGTAGAAGTTGGACTGCCTCAAGACAATCACTTTCCAGACAAGCCTTTTTAAAACTCAATTGCCAAGCAAGTTTCAGACCTTGTACCATAGCCAAAAGCTCAACTAAAATAGCTGATCCAACACCAAAGTTAGCTGAAAAACCCAACAACCATTTACCTGCATGGTCCCTAATAGCACCACCACTCATTACAAGAGAACTTTGAATGCAGCTACCATCAACATTAATTTTAACAGTATCAGCCTCTGGACGCTGGCAACAGATCTTCCTTTCAAAGACACCATGTTGTAAGAATGAGATTGCAACTAAGAGGATGATGAATTAGTTGACTTAAAATTATGGTCACTTTTTATGCAAAATCAAGAGTTAAAGTGCACTGGAAAATATATGCAGAAATTAAACAAATAAATAATCAAAGAGATAAGAGATAAGAGAATACACAAGGATTTTTAAACTGGTTAACCTTCTTGTCCACCGAAGGCTACGTCCAGTAGTACTCTTGCAACACAAGAGATTTCTTAACTAAAGATTATGAGTTGCAATTACAATATCTCACCCCGAGATCTCTATGTATCTTACACACTCCCGAATCCTTATTCGCTCTTGGAAAAACACTTTTTTCAAGTGATTCTAATCCTTTTTCTTATCACACCCTTGCGAAAGAAAGTATTCTGCAATAATAATGAAGAATGTACAACAATGGCAGATTGCATTTACAAGTTGGAAAATAATATAACTTGCAATCCAATAAACTCTTCTGTATACTTAGTAATAATGTTCTTTATAAGTTGGTAAACTTTAAAACACTTTACTTTAAGCAACTTCAGAAAAATCAACTTTGAAAGTTTAAGAACTAGTTGCCAAAAGTGCAGAAAATAATTTCAGAATGTGTGTAAGAGCTTTTAAAATTTGTATGAGAGTTGTGTGTTTGTGTTGTGAGATACAATGCATTTAAATAGACTTTCCAATTACACATAGTGCCTCTACGAAAAGGTAGGAATTGATTGGAGTGAAGATATTTCTTTTGGGATGAAAACCGTTCATTGTGAAATATGAAATCTGATGAACTAACTCTCAGTAATCGATTATAACCAGTAGGTAATCGATTACCCAAAAATTCTGTCAACTGGACATTTAAATTCAATTTAGAGTAATCGATTAAAACTGGTAATCAGTTACTCAACTTCATTAAAACTGGTAATCTGTTACTCCAAGACAGTAATGGATTACTCTGATCAGTTTTAAGTTAGATAACTCTTTTCGCACACACGTAACCTATTACTTAGATACAGTAACTCATTACACACTATTTTTTAAAATTGTTTTGAGTATATTGAAGTGTTTCAATTTTCTTTTAAAAATAGTTTGAGCATTACTACTATTGTATATCCAAGAGTATATGATAGAAATGCCTATTTAGACTTAGACTAATTTGTCTTGAAGCTTTGTCTTCTTTGTATTCTTTGTCTTCATACGTATTCTCCCTTTTCTTCTTTTTGGTGATGTTGGTATCTTCATCAAAACCGTGCCAAAGTCAGGAGCAATGATCTTCTTCATAATCTCCCTCTTTTTTATAATGACAAACCAATATCTTCTTTAACAATGTAGTTTTCTAAGAGCAATATACTTTGATATATGTTAAGATGACTTGAGTAGCTCCCCCTATTTTGTATGCTCCCCCTTTCATTTGGAGTTATGTGCCTGAAATGTTTTAAACATAAAATACACTTCTCCCAACTTTTCTCCTCGTTTTGCCTTCATCAAAAAGTAGAAAAGCCAAGATTCCAACACAATATATATATATATATATTCATATATTTGTTCACGAGGAACAACAACAAAACAACATAAAGCAAATTTTGTCTAAGAATATGAAATGATTACAACCAGAAAATAGTAAATTGTCCAGAGACATGCATCAATACAAACAAAAATCCTAGACACAATGTAAGACTCAGGCTTAGAGCTGTCTTCATCAACGCCCATGCTACTCAGCTTAGAAGAGAGACGATGAAGTTCAAACTAGATTTGTTGATTCTGAGTATCAAAGGCATCCATCCGGTTAATGGTGTAACCTCAAAGAGAAAGCAACTCGTCCATAATCATATGATTGGAAGACATGACAACAGATGAGGAAGATTGAGCATGTAACTCAGAAGGTTGAGGTTGAGGAGGGTTAAGATTGGTAGGTTCTGGTTGATCAACAGGTGCATTCGGTCTATCAGATTTATGCTTATAGGTGCAGCGGTCATGATGATATATGGATAAACCCATTTTGTGGACAACTTCCACATCAATCTTGCTTTCGCGAAGATTTAGAGCAAACTTGGTTTCACCATTAGTAAAAACACCGAAATGTTCAAGAATATTGGTTATGAAAATTGCATAGGGCAATGGGCATTGAGTTCCTCGAACATTCCACATTTGTCTCAATATCATCTAAGTCCAATTGATTTTGATGTTAAACTTCATAGCATACATCAGTTGGAGTTCTATGTCACTAATTTGAGAATGGTTTGAAAATTTCGATAAAATGACATAGTTTAGAAAATAATGAAGCAAACGATCTTCAAGTTTGAGATGTCCATCATATAGGATATCTCTATTTTTAATAGTCTAACCAAAGCCATGTTGTTTATGCATTTCTATTTCCTCTTTATAAATTCTACATACAGAATGGTAGAAATCCTTTCGATCATAGTTATCCCATTCACATGCAAGGCCGACACCTGTTATGCTACCTTGATAGGATGTGTTACAGAATAATGAACTAAAAGTTTTCAAATCCAAAACAATATCTTTTCCTTTCACATAGGAAGTAAGACGATTTTTCCGAAAGTTCATGTTGCAGTAAAATACTCGAACAAGTTTAGGATAAATGACGTTAATTTCACAGCAGAAGTCAAAAAGATTTTGTTGCCGTAAAAGATAAGGAAAAAGAAAGTTTTCAAACTCAAAATTCCCTACATTACCGTATTTCGGAGTAAAGATGATTCAACCATGAAAGTTCTCCTCAAAGACTTTACGTTGCTCATCATTAGCAAAAAGTCTTGTCAAATCTAGAGGGTTAGACTCCAAAGATGAAGTTCCTTGGTTCCTTTGAGTAACATTTGTGCGTTGCTGCTTTGATCTAGAAGAGGAAGTCATGGATTGAGGTTTTTGAGTTTTTAGGTTTTTGAGTTTTGGAGATTTGGGGTTTTTTTTTATTTAAGCCACTAAACACAAAAATGATGATGTAGAAGTGTTTAGAGTTGGAAATGTGATATGAATAGACACAAAAATCACCCAAAATGGATCAAAAATGAAGATTTTAGAGAAAGATGAGATTGAACACGAGTTGAATAGGAGTTGAGGAAGAAGATGAGTTTGAAAAAAATGAAAAATGCAGAAACATCACATATATAACAGCACAAAGTAATCAATTACTCATTTTGAGTAATCGGTTACTAAAATTAAAAATCTTAAAATTTTCAAACAACAGCTTTGAGTAATCGATTACAGCATTTGCAAAATTGGTTACCGAAACTCCATGTTTAACCCTGTAATCGGTTACTCTCTAGTGTAATCGATTACTGACTCCAAAAAAACTTATTTTTATGCATGTTGACGGTATAAAAAATGATTTTTAACCCAAAATTTGAAATTTTTAAACATAAATAACCACTTTTAAGTACAAGTAGGCATGAGATAAACATAATGAAGCACACATATGATCATATAATCATGTTAAGATAGGTAAACTTCATCAAGAATGCCTAATTCACGTCTAATTTTATAAAAAGGTTCTTTAGCCAATGGTTTAGTGAAAATATCTGCTAGTTGGTTATGAGTATCAACAAATTCAATGATCACATCTTTTTTTGGACATGGTCCCTATGGAAGTGATGCATAATATCTATGTGTTTGGTTCTAGAATCCATAACTGGATTCTTTGTGAGGTTTATAGCACTAGCATTGTCACATATCAGAGGAGTGCAGCCTAAGTGTAAGCCATAATCTTGTAATTGTTGTTTAAGCCACAACATTTGGGCATAAAAACTACCTGCTGCTATATATTCAGCTTCAATAGTGCTTACACATGTTTGTTTCTTGCAAGAACAAGACACTAAAATATTTTCTAAAATATGACAAGTACCACTTGTATTTTTCCTCTCAGTTTTTCATCCAGCAAAATCTGAATAACCAACCAAATCACATATACTTCCTTTTGGATACCACATCCCAATGTTACTTTTATACTATCTCACGTTCATCATAGAAATGCCTATTTAGACTTAGAATTTGTCTTGAAGCTTTGTCTTCTTTGTATTCTTTGTCTTCATAAGTATTCTCCCTTTTCTTCTTTTTGGTGATGTTGGTATCTTCATCAAAACCGTGCCAAAGTCAGGAGCAATGATCTTCTTCATAATCTCCCTCTTTTTTATAATGACAAACCAATATCTTCTTTAACAATGTAGTTTTCTAAGATCAATATACTTTGATATATGTTAAGATGACTTGAGTAGCTCCCCCTATTTTGTATGCTCCTATGTCAAAGCCATGCATCATGATTATAATTAACAACTAAACATGTTATTGGTAAAGAGAAGTCTATGTCAGTTATATATATGTGTATATATATATATATTATTTATCCTCTTACCAATGAGTTTAGAGTTTTGAGAATTCTTACTTTCGATGATGCACTTATCTGGGTAGAATGACACATGAAAGCCTTTGTCACATAATTGACTTATGCTTAGAAGATTGTGCATGAGTCCTTCAACATATAATACACCTTCTATGGTTGTTGAGGGTGGTTTGCCAATTCTACCAACTCCAAGCATTTTTCCCTTGTTGTTGTGACATGGCCTTTGTCCCTTGGAGTGAGGACAAAGAACTTGTTTCTATCGTCCGTCATGTGTTTTGAGCAGCCGCTATCCAAGTACCATAAGTTGTAGGCAGCTCTCAAATTATCCTGCAAAACAGTTTAAGTTTTATTAGGTACCCAATATTCTTTGGGTCCTACATAGTTAGTACCTTTCTCAATCCATCTAAAATGACCTAGGGGCACATCATATTTTCTAATTTTACAAGTATTTAGTGTATGTTCATGGTTTTTACAATATGTACATGTGGATTTATGTTTATGTATCCTAGATTTATTATTACTATTTTTAAATGCATGGATACTTTGTTTTTCAAACTTTATCTTAGTTGAGACACTTTGTTTCTTAGACATATTACTTTTTGAATAGCCGAGACCTCTTCGGTCTGTTGAGTGTCTTTGATCATTAATGATCTTTTCTAAACTTTTACTACTCTTGTTTATCTTATTAAGTTCAAGACTTAAACTTCAAACTTTATTTTCAAGAATAATGCAGTTATGACATGAAGATGATGATGGTTTGTTTCTAAATGCGTCTAACTCAGTTTTTTGTTTTAGAAACATTTTTGTGAGTTTAACATATTCATCATGCAAGTCATTAAATGCAGTTTGTAATTCAGAAGAATATAATTGAGTATTTTTTTACCTCTTCATCATCAGAATGATGAGATGCCATTAAGGAAATATGTGTTTGTTCTTCATTTTCTTGTTCAGAAGCGGAACTGGTATCATTGTCTTCCCAAGCAATGTAAGCTCTCCGTCCAGTCCTCATTTCATTCTTTCCTTTGAAGGAGTTCTTTTTCAAGTTTGGACATTCCATCTTCATATGGCCAGGCTTGCCACATTCGAAGCATGTGAAATTTTGGTATGAAGTGGAGGCGTCATTGTTCTTAGTGAATTTTATCATTTGTCCAGCTTTACCACTTTTGTTCATTTTAAGGAACTTATTGAACTTCTTTACAAGAAGACTCATGTCTTCAATTTCTTCCTTCTTATATTCATCTTCTGATGATTCATATTTGTCTACTTTCGCCTTAAGAGAGATATTCTTCCTTTTCTTTTCTTGTTCTTCATGTTGGTAAAGTTGGCTGAGTTCTAATTCATGTGCTTGTAATTTTCCAAACAAAGCAGCCAAAGACATTTTCGATAAACTTTTCTTTTCAGAAATGGCCGTTACCTTGGGTTGCCACATTCTCGTGAGTGATCTTAGAACCTTCAAGTTCAAGTCACTGTTTGATAGTACCTTACCAAGTGCAATAAAGTAATTTGTAAGATGAGTAAACCTCTTTTGAAGGTCCAGAATTTTCTCTCCAGGTTTCATACGAAACATTTCGTATTACTGGAAAAGAGTGTTAGTCTTGATCTTTTTACCTCCCCAGTTCCTTCATGTGTAGTCTCTAGAGTATCCCACATTTCTTTGGCAGATTTGCAGTTTGATACTCTAAAGAACTCATCAATGCCAAGTGCTGATGGGAGGATGTTCTTTGCTTTGAGATCATATTGCACCTTCTTTTTATCTTCATCATTCCATGAAGATTTGGGCTTTACTTCTCTTACGTTGTTGATTATAGTGAAGGGTTCATATGGTCCTTCTTCAATTGCATACTATATGTCCAAGTCTTGAGATTCTCTGAAGATCCTCATTCTGATTTTCCAAAAATCATAGCACTCTCCAACAAAGCTTGGAGGTTGGTTGATGTTGGAACCTTCTCCTAGAAATGATGTTGAGGCAATCTTTGATATAGGATCAGATTTGAGAATATCTTACTAAAAAATAGCTCTGGTGCTAATTGTAAGAATGAGATTGCAACTAGAGGGGGGGGGGGGGAATTAGTTGACTTGAAATTATGGCCACTTTTTCTGCAAAATCAAGAGTTAAAGTGCAGTAGAAAATATATGCATAAGAGAATACACAAATGATTTTTATACTGGTTCACCTTCTTGTCCATCGAATGCTACATCCAGTACTCTTGCAACACAAGAGATTTCTTCACTAAAGATTATGAGTTGCAATTACAATATCTCACCCCGAGATCTCTATGTACCTTAAACATTCCCTAATTGTTATTCACTCTTGGAAAAACACATTTCCAAGTGATTTTAATCCCTTTTCTTATCACATCTTGTGAAAGAAAGTATTATGCAATAATAATGAAGAATGTACAATAATAACATATTGCCTTTACAAGTTTGAAAGTAATATAACTTACAATCCAATCAACTCGTTTGTATACTTAGTAATAATGCTCTTTATAAGTTGGTAAAATTTGAAACACTTTACTTCAAACAACTTCAGAAAAATCAACTTTGAAAGTTTAAGAACTAGTTGCCAAAATTGCAGAAAATAATTTCAGAATGTGTGTAAGAGCTTTTAAAATTTGTATGAGAGTTGTGTGTTTGTGTTTTGAGATTCAATACCTTTAAATAGACTTTCCAATTACCCATAGTGCCTCTACGAAAAGGTAGGAATTGATTGGAGTGGAGACATTTTGTTTGGAATGAAAACCGTTCATTTTGAAATCTGAAATCTGATACAACAACTGTCAGTAGTCGATTACAACTAGTGGGTAATCGATTCACAAACATTATACACTGGGCATTTAAATTCGATTTAGAGTAATCGATTACAACAAGTGGGAAATCAGTTACTCAACTTGATTAAAACTAGCAATTTGTTACTCAAAGACAGTAATGGATTACTCTGATCAGTTTTAAGTTGGATAACCCTTTTCTCACACACGTAACCTGTTATTTAGATGCAATACCCCGTTACATACTATTTTTGAAAATTGTTTTGAGTATATTGAAGTGTTTCAATTTTATTTTAAAAATAGTTTGAGCATTACTACTATTGTATATTCAAGAGTATATGATAGAAGTACCTATTTAGACTTAGACTAATTTGTCTTGAAGCTTTGTCTTCTTTGTCTTTATAAGTATTCTTCATTTTCTTCTTTTTGGTGATGTTCGTATATTCATCAAAATCGTTCCAAGGTTAGGAGCAAAGATCTTCTTCACACATGCCCCTTTTGGTTCCAGTCCCAAAAATCCTGATGAACATTACGAGCAAAAAAATCAATATCCCAAGTACAAATATCTAGAACAGCATTATTTTGCTCCCTCCACGCCCACCAAATGGCGGTCATAAAAATTGGACCATTCCTATGCTTGCAATTCTCCTGCACTCAAGACCGAAAAGACTGGATAACCTAGAACAAAGAATTACCTCAACCAATTCTCTTCCATAAATTAGATGAATAAGTACAATCCCGAAAGATATGCATAAAGTCTTCTACACCTCCATTACACCTTGTACACATAGGAAGTTGTCATAAATTATGATTGTTTATTAAGTATATTTTTTTTCAATCAATGATAACTTAATATATAAGTAACGATATTGTCCCAACAATAAGGTGATTGCTTTCAAAGTTTCACTCCTCTTTGTCACCGTGTCTTGTACTGAAGTTTTTTTCACACTTTCAACATTCTGTTGTAAACAACTGAAGAAAATAAAGATGTTAAAATTGTCAACATTAGAACAATTAAAAGTTTGTGTGAAAATAAAAGATGAGGTTCTGGAAATTTTTGTATTATCATAAAACGACAACAAAGATCAACATTCATTTTGGATGTGCTTCTTCAGCATGCTCAAGAAGAACCAATATCATAATATATGTTTTTCAAATGATATTATTCTAGTTGATGACTCAGATAAAATAGAATTAAATGGAAAGTTATAAATATATTGATAAGCTTTAGAAACACCTTACTTTTATCTAAGACGAATTATATGTAATATAAGTTTATGAAGAAATGATCAATTTTTTTTATAAAGGTAAAAATGAAATCATATTATACTATAAATTATTAGATTTAAGTATTTTGAGTCAATTATACAACACAGTAAGAAGATTGACAAATATTTAAATCATAGGATTCAAGTGTGTGGACTAAATGATATAGAGTTTGAGATATCATATGTGAAAGAAATATGTCACTCAAAGTTAAGGAGAATTTTTAGACATTTATAAGAATGACATGTGATATGAGACTGAATATTGTACGGTAAAATGACAATAAACTTCATGTAATATAGATAAGAATACTATGTTGGATGAATGTATCATGTACAAAGTTGAAATATATCATATTATAGAAAAGATAGTAGAATCGCACATTAAATGGTTTGGACATCAATCAATAAAATTGTTAAAAATCTTAATAAAAAGAATAGATCAAAATAGAAGTTAACCTAATTTAAGTATTCATCATCTTTGCTTTGAACTTTTCGTATGAATTACAAGTATCCTTAGTAGGAAACAATATCATTTTAGTGCATGGGCGTCCAAACTTTCTCAACCAAATATTCAATGTAATTATATACTTTAAGTTATAATAACCTTAACATGATGATATTTATACATTATTATATATCATTCACAATTCATTTATATTATTTATATTTAAAGTGAATACTTATTAAATATGAGTGATAAATGATATAATAATAGTTTAAAAATATCTTACATTATTATTGTGTACATTTTTTTGACTTTGTTTTCAATTAAAATAAAAAAATCACTACACATAAGAATTGAATTGAATTTCAATGAATTCATCAATATCCATTAAATTTTAATTCCAGTTTAAATGGAATAAAAGTAAAGTGATATATGTATATTTTACCCTTGAAATTACACAAATATCTTAGTACGAGTTACTGCATAGTAGGATATTAGGGATATAAATGTACTTAGTCTTAACTCTATAAATGGAAAGTCTATTTCTAATATTTAAACCCATAATCTTCAAGTCTTGAGTGGAGAGTCTACTGTTAAGATTTAAATCCATAATTTTAAGTCTAAAGGTAAATAACCTTATGATCAAGTTAAAACTCACCTTTGTACTCAAGAATGACATGTAGACACTAATGTGACTTCATCTTGATAAAGACACGAGAAATCACTTATCTTTATTATTAGTGTTCACACATTAGAATCCTAATATTTATTAGTAGAATGAAGATCTCATGTCTCATTCTCTTTGTCAATTCCTTTATGAACTAATGAGAATCTAGTACTCAATTAAATATGACACCTCCTCTTTACAATAGTGTTCTTAAATAAAACATTGTTAATTTGAGGGGAAGGGTTTCAAGTGTTTCTCCATATTTTTTCATTGCTTATTTGTTTCTTATATACCAATTCAGCTCCTTGTAAATCAGCCTAATCATTACACTTGGTTTGGTTGATTAGAAATAGGAGTAAATTCTCATTTTTAGATTATTATGTTTTTCCATTTTACCAATTTGGTCTTTCAAAAATTGAAAAACTCAAAATAGTTTTAAAAAAATGTAAAATACTGGTCAAATTAATAATTTTAGCATGTACAATACCTCATAGAAATTGATTTGACCCACATTTTAAATTTTTGGGATCATTTTGAGTTTTTCAAATTTTAAGGAACTAAACTGGTAAGATCGAAAAACATGATGGACTAAAATGAATATCTACTCTAGAAATATTGGAGAAAGAAGTTGAAGAGGAAAATGGACATGTCATGGTTGGTTTAGAGGTGGAAAAAGGAGAGGAGAAAAAATTATGGGACCATATAAAACATCTTTTCTCCACATGTGGGAAGAAACCCCATAGAAAGACAATGATCTTCTGTCCCAAGAAAATTTTGTTCCCATGTATTAAGTCAATCAAATTTTATAGAATAACGTATAAATATTAATTTATATTATTATAATTTTTATTTTTAATTAAATAAGATTTTCTGATTGAATGAGGACATCAAATGGGACAGGAACGGGGACGTGATCCCGATCTGAGTAGAGAAGCCCAATCATTCGGTTTGATGAAAATGACCGAAAGAAATCACACTCCCAATTTCCCAAACTTCTTTGATCATTTTTGTGTGAGGCAATAAAAAGATTTCGGCATAAAAAAAGTTAGGTATTAATGCAGCTTATGTGGGATATCCAATTTTATCCTATCTGTATTTAAAAAGTCAAAAATATAAAAAATTCACAACAACAAAAAATAACAAAAAGTATCATTGATAATATTTGAAGTGTCCTTAGCATATCATAAATTTTGTAATTATTCTTTGTATCTTTATTTTTAATTGTCCAACATCCACTTTTATTCATCAGTCGATTTTTAGTCAGCAATTATAAAACATTTGGTTACTGGAAGTTTCATTTTAATTACTTGAATTTTAAAAGAAATCATTTCAATGACACGTTAGGAAATTGTTTAATGAAATGTTATGAAATTGTTTTAATAAAAAGTAATAGATGTACTCCCATTTTTAAAAAAAGAAATCGTTCATTTCAGTTTGGCTTCTTCTTTCATCTTCCTTACCATAATTTTCTCTCCCTTTATTACTTCCAGGTCTCTGTCCTTCTCTTGCTAGTTTTTTCCCACGTAACAAAAGCAACATTCAAAAAGCCCCACTTTTGTCAATAGCCACACAGGTTTTTGTACTCTTTCCATCACTTCATATTTTCTACTATTACCACAAAAAAGATGTTAGATGATTATGCACTTGCTTTCCTTTGATCCTTTCATTATATGTTGAGGTAATAGATGCTAGTGTCTATGATGCTGATCCGCATTATAGGATTTGTGAAAATCAAAGTGTGGTTTAAACTCCACCCTCTTTTCTTAAAGGTTTGTTCTTTGATGGCTTTCCGAAGTTATATGCATTAGAACTTAGAAGGTTCCCCAAGGATACGAGGAGAGAAAGTCAAATGACCATGGAGTATGACAAACCAAGAACAAATCCTCATGGCCTTTGTGTCAAACTCTACTCGACACAGTACAAAAACTTAAGCATCATATCATCATCTTTCATGAAAAGATTCATCCAAATTAAATAAGGACCAAAGCACAAGTGCCATCCATGCAGGTGATTTTAAAGAGAGAAAAAATATGCTCTTTTTGAAGTGTTAGGATGAAGATTATAGGTCCCAAATCATTTCTATGACCATGTGTCATCCAATGAAATTTTTACACATCATAACTTTTTTACATATAACTTTAATTTTATTTATCACTGCTTAATTTTTATAATAAATGTCAAAATTTCATTAGATGACACATGATTAGAAGCATATGATCTTCGTTAGAAGTCTTAAATAGATATTGTTTGTTAAACGTTCATTATAATTGTTGTTTTTGCTATCTCACGTCTATTACAAAATTTTAAATTTTTTTATACTACTAAAGGTATTCTTACTTTTTTTGAGTAAGAACTAATCTCTTTCGGGTTGTGCGTTGTCCTTCCCAACAAATATCGCTCATAGGAATTGAACATTTGACCTTTTGGTCATCTTGAGGATCTAACAGATCCTTACAACACTAGACAAACATCTTATAGTAATATTTTAAACTTTTATTATTATTGTTATTTTTGCTTCATTATGATTAGTGCATGATAACACCACCTTAGACAACACATCTCTATTCCAAGAAGGCACACAATGACTACTACTTCCTACTATGATTTACCTAGGGGTGAGCAAGACTTGGTCTGATTCATAGACCCATCTCAATCAAATGAATTAGGGATGAGTCTGACCCATCTAAATAAATAAAAAAAGGCAGACTCAATTAAAAGGGATAAACCTGTTGTCAAAAAAGGACGGGTTCAGGTCTATGTTCGGGTCACTCGGCTCATCCCTTATAGTTATATATCAAGAGTAGTGGAATAAGTACATATCAATATTCATTATGTTCAGCCCACATAACTCAAATACATATAAGTCCACACAACATATCTACATCACTTATCATATGATCCTTATTCCTTACCTTTTCATTATTATTTAATTCTCCTAGATAGTAAAGGATTGCTGCGACGAGAGTGAAGGATATTGCAATGCTTAAGAGTTATTTAGTTTTTTCTTCTCCATTGTTTATTTTCCCCCATTTCATTTCTCATGTGTTCATTTACAAGAACACTTTAGCTTATGTTGACACTTGACAGTTTAAATTGTTTTGAAATTTTCAATGTCTTCTATAATTTTCACTCACGTGATTGTAATAGTTTTTAGTTTGAATGATGCAATTTACGGTTTATAGTTTATATACTGATATATGTAGGATGCAAGTTTTACAAGTTGTGAGAATGGTTCCAGCACTTGCAGGGGTTGAGGAAGAGCTAGTAATATGAAGGTATGCATTCTCATTAGAAATATCAACAATTAATAATCTAACTATTACTTTGAATAATATTTGTTGATAACAATATGATAGTTGTCAACATTGGCTTCTTATTTTGGTCTGGGGCAACAAAAGCACATGTATATTAACCATTTCTAAGCCCTTGATTTCTATCCTTCCATTTCAATCATAACTTCCAAATATAGCATAAGAAGATATCCTTAGTCACCCCATTTGAGCCTAGACATTTATGGAATGAAATTATTTCCAAATTACCTCTAAATATCAACCACCTCAGGCATGATAGTTTTTCAACCATTTATTTGGATTGATAGTTTTTCAACCATTTTTTGACATTCCAATTGTTAAGAAATTAGTACACTTTTTCACAATACCATTACTCATATCTCACCTAGCGGATAAATAATCCCAAACAAAGAAAAATCTTCATCTCGATCAAAGTTCAATAAAAATAAAAATTATGTAGAGAGATAGTCGAGAATCTTGAATTAATATCTCAATACAAAAGTTATGGCAAAGAAAAATGCATTATAAATGACCCCCAAATGAACCATTCAAATTCCTCATAGGAAGAATATTGTCTTGATCTTAGGCCTCTTTCTCTTGCCCAATAAGATCCTCTTAATTGTTGAATGTTATGCAAGAAGCTTGTGGAAAATGGGACAAAGAAGAAAGGTGAAAGGTGGGTATAGGAAACACATAGTTATGATCCTTATATCAATTTCTTGAAAACACTTAGCCAAATCACAATACAAGCCTAAAAATACATTTTCGATGACTAATTTGTCTAAGATGCACAATATGACAGACAAACTCTAAATCCACTAATCTCTCATTTTTTGATAAAAATATATCATCTTTAATGCATAGTATTAAAATTCACTTTCTTCCATCATTATCATCATCATCATCACCATATCAATTCAGATTCTGAACAAAAATTCAAGCCTCCCATCATCAGCATCACCATTAATAGCCCAAACACTTGCCAAGTTTGCATGATCGTTATTTTGTTATTTCTTTTTAAAGAGTTATGCATGAAATAAGGAGCACAAAACAAAAGGAAAAGTAAAGCCTATCAAAATTAGCTAGTTTGTGGTCTAAGGGGTAATTCTATCAGAGCAATTTGAATAGAAGAATGACTCCTAGTAACTCATATACAATCCGTTTTTTAGGTTCATCCTATTTTTCTAGTGGAAAATTACAAGAAGCTCAAAACTAGGGCAATACTGAAGTTGCTTCTTATGGCTCTATAAGTCGATTTAATCACAAGAAATAAAAATCTTACAACCAAACGGAGGAAAATCTTAAATTATCACCTTCAAGAAGCCTCTTTAAGAACAACTTCAACAATGACTCATACACAAAGTTCATGCCTTATACATCCTATTAAATCAGACAACCACTTATGAGGGCGTTCACAAAAAAAAGGTGTTAGATAGAAAAACCTACAAGAGCAACCTAGGAAAATGAGAATGGTTGTAAGTCAAAAACATAAAAAAAGACGAAAGATCAGAATAAAATCAGAGAATTATTGACACGTAACTACACTAGGTATTATGGAAAAAATAAGGATAATCAAATGAACAACACTCTTAAGGTGAAAACTTACTATTGCACATCCACAATTACAAAATTTGGGGCAACTTTGTGGAAAATCTTATCTTTAGTCTATGAATGAAAGAAGTTCAAAATAGGCAACCTGGGGCAATTTTGATTCAAACACTTTGGAAATAATTTCCCATTAACCTACAATAGGGCAATATTATTTGTTTCAGTCATTCTTCTCAAGAAGACACTGAGCATATTGTATGAGTTACCTTAATAGAAAAGTTATCCTTATGAAAATTGGGGAATTTTTTGATCTCTTTCCTCTTAGAATTTGATAAGGGAATTGAATTATGGTCGATCAAGTCATTCAATGACAATCAACAGAGGTTGCTCCTGTCGAGTTTATAAAACTTAATGGATTTTTATGTCATCCCAAAAGGAATACAAATAATAATGAGTGATACATAAGAACATTTGTACATACATCTTACCTTTTATTCTATTGCGTTCAAATAAACATATATTACTCATACCTGATATCATTCAAAGAATACAACTATAATCCTCGTGTTTGACGTGTTTCAAAATATTATTTTCTAGGACCTCATGCCTGAAGTGTTTTAAATCATACTTTCGAGGACTCTGTGCCTAATATGTTTCAAAATTATCATTTACGTGACAATGTGTTTCACATGTTTCAAAATCATATTTTTGAGGACATTGTGCCCGACATGTTTAAAAATCGTGCTTTTCAAAATCTCATGTCTAACATGTTTATAAGCATACTTTTGAGGACCTCATGTGTTAAATTAAATTAAATTTAACAATTTTTTATAGTACCTCGTGCCTAATGTAATTTAAAATCGTACTTTCAAGGATTTCGTTCCTTTGTGAATTTAAATTAATATTACCAAGTTTTAGCAATATCTCGACCCGTGTTATTTGATTTTTGTTTTATTTTCTTGAATTCTGGTAGTACCTTGAAATTTGTCTTCAATGTTTTTTATTTTCCTAGATACTGGCAATTTCCTGACCTGTATTCCTAGTGAATCATTTTCTAAGTTTCATCAATATTCTCACATGCATTCTTGGTTTTATTTATTTCCCAAATTTCGGCAGTACCCTAACCCAAGTCTTACATTGTTTTTATTTTCCTAGGTTTTGATGGTACCCCGACTTATGTTCCTAGTGTTTTGTTTCCCTACTTTTGGTAGTACTTTGGTATGCATTCTTGGTTTAATTTATTTTCTCGAAATAGTATCTTCACATACATCTTTGGTGTTTTTATTTTCCTAGGTTCCATCACTATCTGACTTGTGTTTCTAGTGTTTCTCAAGTTTTGTTACTTCGACCTATGTTTTTGGTATCCCACCACCTTCTACCATACCTCGTAAGAAAAGAAACTAACTCAAATGATGACAATCTCAAAAACCCAACTCAGAAAAAAACATTAATAGGTTCAAGCGACAAAGCATCATCATGTAATTTCTCCAGATCTCAAAAAAAAATATAACATTCATTTCTTTAATATTTATTAACTATGACACAATTTTATACGATCTATAATTTAAAAACAAAAAATATATAATAAAGAATATTACTTTGATAAAAAAAATTAATCAGATTTGATTTATAAAAATTAATAAATGAAAAAAATAGATATGAGAAAACACGTAACTTTGGATTTTTTGTTCATATAAAAAAGGGTTTAAATGACTTAATGTTCACCAATTGACTTAATAGTGGTTAAGTTGAAAGTGCAAAGTGTCAAGGATAAACTAGCATGTCTTTGCTTATGTTTTGATGAAGACAAGGTTATAACAAAACTTGAAGATGAGTCAACAATCAACATGCGTTATGCTCATTTGATCATATCTAGACTAGAGTGTAAATTGAGTCTATAATCTAAGTAGTCTGGGATGTGTGCCGTAGTAAGTGAGTATAGGTTAGGTGAATCTAGATGATAGTCTCTTAAGCCATCTTAATTGTCATATCATATTCATGAGACATATCATCTAGTTAATTGTATGTTCATGCATCTATCATACATGTTACATATGCATATTAGGCATAATATAATTGGTAAAATATGTATATATATTGTGCATGACATATGAGAAGTTTACCATTTGAAACATATGCATAAATGTTCCAGTTAATCAATTAACGTGGTAACTTAATCGATAAACTCAATTGCTTTTCTTTTAAATGAGTTTTCTGTTTCAACTGAATTATTTGTCATTCTGTTGCCCCGTTAATCGATTAAAGGGAAGCCTTAATCGATTAACTAGTTTGTTATGTGTTATAACTGAAATCTGTTTGAACTGTTTAACTGTTTTTGCAACGAATGTAACCACCTATTCTCTATGCTATACATACAAGACATTGTTCAGAAACCCATAACATTGCATTCTATTCTATAGGGCTGTTTAGAGAGCATTTTTGCATACGTATTTTACTGTGTTTTTGCAAGAGAGTTGCATGTATGAGAAGAAAGATTATGCTAGTTTAAATTGCTGTTATATGCTTACTGTTTTTACATAATTCTGTATCCATTCTTATCTTGCTCACATGCTCATGCATTAGATTTTGTTAGAGAGAATTTATCTGTGTACTGATATTGATTAACTCATTTGAATCTTGATGGCTTAAGTGGTAAGTAAAAGAGTTAATCTTTGAGTCTTTATCTTGTCATATTTTAAGCATTATTGTGCTTAGTATACCTTGTTGTTTAACGTGTTTTTTGTGTAGTCTGGATTTGTCTCTTGGTGTGAGATCACTATAGAGATTGAGGTTCTTCACCAAGGCTAGGAGGTCTTGATTTGAGGAAAAGAATCTTGGCTGAGGCTAGTTCGCGATAAAATTTTCCTCAGAGGTGAAGGGTAGAGTCAAACCAAGGATTTAGATATCCTAGATTTCAAGAAGGAAGCGTCCTATGTGCTTGTAATTGAATTGGTATTTGTATCCATATTTCAATAATGTGAAGAAAGAAAATCTCCCTTATCCAGAAGGGGAGGCCTGGATGTAGTTTTTAGTGGACCACAAATGAACCAGGATAAAAATCTTTTTTGCATTGTTCTTTCTCTTTTTATCTTCTTTATGTTTCTTGCCATTATAAATTGAACCTGTAATTGAAAATTTGGATATTTGTTTACTGCCATATACTTAATAATTGTGCGTAAAAATATCTGTATTATATCTGTTGAATTTTGTTTTAATTACTCTGCAAATTGCCTGTCTAATCATTCTGTTCTGTGCAATAGTTGATCGATTAAATCTTGCTGTTAATCGATTAACTGGATTGTTTTAGAGTAGTTGGGTTTTGGTTCAAGAAGCGGTAATTGTTAACCGCTACACCTATTCAACCCCCGTCTAAGTGTTCCTAGGCCACTGATACCTAACAAGTGGTATCAGAGCTAGTACGATATGCTAGGTCAACAGCATCCGCGTGATCCGAAGGGAATTAAAATGGGTTCCACCAACCCCTTTGGCGGTGATGGCACATCCATTAACTGCCCTCCTGTATTTAGTGGCGAGGGTTACGCCTACTGGAAAGTCCGAATAAAAATATTCATTGAGGCCATTGATTCAGATACTTGGGAATTCTTAATCAGTGGCCCCTTCGCCCCACTTCACTTAGTGGATGGCAAACCGAAAGAAAAGCCTAGAAGCTTATGGACCGATGAGGTGCGCAAGAAAGTCCAGTTCAACCTTCGAGCCAAGAACATCATTACCTTTCCCTATCCTACGGTGAATTCTTTCGGGTGTCTCAATGTCAAAGTGCCAAGGAAATGTGGGACACTTTACAAGTGACTCACAAAGGCACTAGTGAAGTCAAGCGCACCCGGCTAAATGCGCTAACTCACGAATACGAATTATTTCGTATGCTACCGAGTGAATCAATCAGCGATATGCAAAAACGATTCACTCACATTATTAACCATCTTATCGCTTTAGATAAGGTGTTCACCAGAGGAGAACTCACTAATAAAGTCTTACGCTATCTTGACAGGAGATGGCAACCTAAAGTAACAACAATCATCTAGACTAGAGTGTAAATTGAGTCTATAATCTAAGTAGTCTGGGATGTGTGCCGTAGTAAGTGAGTATAGGTTAGGTGAATCTAGATGATAGTCTCTTAAGCCATCTTAATTGTCATATCATATTCATGAGACTTATCATCTAGTTAATTGTATGTTCATGCATCTATTATACATGTTACATATGCATATTAGGCATAATATAATTGGTAAAATATGTATATATATTGTGCATGACATATGAGAAGTTTACCATTTGAAACATATGCATAAATGTTCCAGTTAATCAATTAACGTGGTAACTTAATCGATAAACTCAATTGCTTTTCTTTTAAATGAGTTTTCTGTTTCAACTGAATTATTTGTCATTCTGTTGCCCCGTTAATCGATTAAAGGGAAGCCTTAATCGATTAACTAGTTTGTTATGTGTTATAACTGAAATCTGTTTGAACTGTTTAACTGTTTTTGCAACGAATGTAACCACCTATTCTCTATGCTATACATACAAGACATTGTTCAGAAACCCATAACATTGCATTCTATTCTATAGGGCTGTTTAGAGAGCATTTTTGCATACGTATTTTACTGTGTTTTTGCAAGAGAGTTGCATGTATGAGAAGAAAGATTATGCTAGTTTAAATTGCTGTTATATGCTTACTGTTTTTACATAATTCTGTATCCATTCTTATCTTGCTCACATGCTCATGCATTAGATTTTGTTAGAGAGAATTTATCTGTGTACTGATATTGATTAACTCATTTGAATCTTGATGGCTTAAGTGGTAAGTAAAAGAGTTAATCTTTGAGTCTTTATCTTGTCATATTTTAAGCATTATTGTGCTTAGTATACCTTGTTGTTTAACGTGTTTTTGTGTAGTCTGGATTTGTCTATTGGTGTGAGATCACCATAGAGATTGAGGTTCTTCACCAAGGCTAGGAGGTCTTGATTTGAGGATAAGAATCTTGGCTGAGGCTAGTTCGCGATAAAATTTTCCTCAGAGGTGAAGGGTAGAGTCAAACCAAGGATTTAGATATCCTAGATTTCAAGAAGGAAGCGTCCTATGTGCTTGTAATTGAATTGGTATTTGTATCCATATTTCAATAATGTGAAGAAAGAAAATCTCCCTTATCCAGAAGGGGAGGCCTGGATGTAGTTTTTAGTGGACCACAAATGAACCAGGATAAAAATCTTTTTTGCATTGTTCTTTCTCTTTTTATCTTCTTTATGTTTCTTGCCATTATAAATTGAACCTGTAATTGAAAATTTGGATATTTGTTTACTGCCATATACTTAATAATTGTGCGTAAAAATATCTGTATTATATCTGTTGAATTTTGTTTTAATTACTCTGCAAATTGCCTGTCTAATCATTCTGTTCTGTGCAATAGTTGATCGATTAAATCTTGCTGTTAATCGATTAACTGGATTGTTTTAGAGTAGTTGGGTTTTGGTTCAAGAAGCGGTAATTGTTAACCGCTACACCTATTCAACCCCCGTCTAAGTGTTCCTAGGCCACTGATACCTAACAAGTGGTATCAGAGCTAGTACGATATGCTAGGTCAACAGCATCCGCGTGATCCGAAGGGAATTAAAATGGGTTCCACCAACCCCTTTGGCGGTGATGGCAC
>NW_017723019.1:101223-106866 GCF_001865875.1 Lupinus angustifolius
AAGTGCCAAGGAAATGTGGGACACTTTACAAGTGACTCACAAAGGCACTAGTGAAGTCAAGCGCACCCGGCTAAATGCGCTAACTCACGAATACGAATTATTTCGTATGCTACCGAGTGAATCAATCAGCGATATGCAAAAACGATTCACTCACATTATTAACCATCTTATCGCTTTAGATAAGGTGTTCACCAGAGGAGAACTCACTAATAAAGTCTTACGCTATCTTGACAGGAGATGGCAACCTAAAGTAACAACAATCATGGAGTCTAAGGATCTAGACTCCATGCCTTTGGCAACACTCTTTGGAAAGCTTCAAGAGCATGAGATGGAGCTTGGACGTTTGACAATGCATGAGGAGTCTGATTGCAAAAATAAGGGAATATCTCTCAAAGCATCAACATCACAACCCATTGAAGAAATAGACAACGACGACTCCGATTCAGACATTAACGAGGAAACGCTAAACCTCCTAGTACGAAAATTTGGAAATTTCTTGAAGAAGAAAGGAGGACTTAGACGATTCCAAAAGAAAGAAGCGTGTGAATCAACAGGGAGCGCTTCACTTGCCATGAATGTGGTAAGCCGGGACACATGAAGTACTAGTGCCCCACTTACCTAAAAAGAGTTGATTCAGAGAAGAGCAATCCTTGGGACTTCAAGTCGAAGAAAGCATACATCATCTGGGATGTACCAGAGGAAGAAACAACATCAAGCACCTCAGATGAAGAGGAGACCGTGAAGCTGGACTTAATGGCTATATCAGATTAGGCTTGCGGACCAGGTAGCAAGGATACTTCAGATAAGGTATACTCTGACACATCTTCTTCTTCTTCTTCTTCTTCTGACTCTCCCTCATATGAAATATTATATACATACAAGACATTGTTCAGAAACCCATAACATTGCATTCTATTCTATAGGGCTGTTTAGAGAGCATTTTTGCATACGTATTTTACTGTGTTTTTGCAAGAGAGTTGCATGTATGAGAAGAAAGATTATGCTAGTTTAAATTGCTGTTATATGCTTACTGTTTTTACATAATTCTGTATCCATTCTTATCTTGCTCACATGCTCATGCATTAGATTTTGTTAGAGAGAATTTATCTGTGTACTGATATTGATTAACTCATTTGAATCTTGATGGCTTAAGTGGTAAGTAAAAGAGTTAATCTTTGAGTCTTTATCTTGTGAATAATAATTTATGTCAAACTACTACTTGTGAGTCTTGCGAGGACTTGAAAAACGAAAATTTTAAATTGAATGTAAAACTCGCAAAACTCATAAATAGTAAAAACCAATTAGACACTCTACTTAGCAAAACAAGAAACGTTGGTGACCATATTAGATTAGGATATGTTCCCCAATCTCATAGAAATAGACCATATAGGAGACCTCTAACACACCAATATAGAAAATTAAATAAGAAAAATAGAGTTCCCACATGCCATTACTGTGGCACTTATGGCCAAACTTCTCATTCCTGTTATATCAGGAGATATGGGATACCCAATGGTGTTTACACTTGGGTAAGAAAGGGAGATAACTCCCTAGTCACTAACAAAAAAGGACCCAACATAATTTTGGTACCTGAGTCTAGCAGGTGATATATATTGCAAGTATGTCTTCGAACACAAGGTCAAAATTGGTATCTTGATAGGGGCTGTTGGAGACATATGACTGGGGACAAATCAAAATTCATAGACTTGTCGTTTAATGAAAAGAGATTCGTCACCTATGGAGAAAACAACAAAGGAAAAATATTGGGCACCGGGAAGATTGGCAACTCAACTCACACAATAATCGAGAACGTTCTTTACGTAGAAGGTTTGGAACACAACTTATTGAGTATAAGCCAATTATGCAACAAAGGTAATACTGTGTCTTTTGTTTCTGACTGTTGTATCATTCGTGATGAATTATCTAATAACGTTAAGTTCGTCGGGTATCGAGTAAATAATATTTATATGGTTAATTTGGAGGATGTCACTTCCCTTTACTCATAATGTCTTATTTCAAAAGAAGATGACATTTGGCATAGACGCGTCACTCACATACATGTGAAGTATTTAGAAAAATTATCGAAAAACAATTTAGTAATGAGTCTTCCAAAACTAAATTTTAAAACTCAAGATTCCTGTGACATGTGTCAGAAATGTAAACAAGTCAGAAATTCTTTTAATAAAAAGAATGTCATATCCACTACTAGACCATTGGAGCTTCTTCATATGGACTTTTTTGGACCATCACAAATTATGAGTTTTGGTGGAAGCTATTATGTCTTAGTTATTGTCGATGATTTTTTTAGATTCACTTGGACTTTATTTATAGCATCAAAGATCGATGCTTATAAATCTTTTAAATGTCTAGCCAAGCAAATCCAAAACCAGTCTAACCTAAAGATTATTTACATTCGATCCGACCATGGCAGAGAATTCGAAAATCATAAATTTAATAAGTTCTTTAATAAACATGGTATTATGTATCTATTCTCATCTCCACGTACCCCTCAACAAAATAGAGTTGTTGAGAGGAAAAATAGAGTTATAGAGGAACTCGCAAGGACTATGCTAAATGAAAAGCAAGGTCCCAAAGTATTTCTGGGTTGATGCAGTTCACACGACATGTTATGTAATAAATAGAATATTACTTAGACCTACTTCTTCAAAAATACCTTATGAAATTTTTAAAGGTCGAAAACCAAATATTGTTCATCTTCATGCTTTCGGTTGCAAATTTTTTATTTTTAATAATGGAAAAAGAAATTTAAGAAAATTTGACTCGAAAGCCGATGAAGGCATATTTTTAGCATATTCATTACATAGCAAGGTATTCCGTGTGTTTAATAAATATACCATGCAAGTAGAAGAGTCTATTCATGTCCGTTTTGACGAATCTTTTCCAAAAGAGAAGATAAAGGTCTTTTATGATGATGTTTCAGGTACACTTGAAGAAGTACCATACCAGGACATGGAAGAAATCCAACAAGAAGCAGAGCAAACAGAAGCAGAGCAACATCAGGAAATGCCTATCGCGTGGAAAACTAAAAAGGATCATCCAGTCGATAAGGTGCTAGGTGATAGAACTACGGGAGTGGTAACTTTACGAAACTCTTTACGAGACTTTTGTAATTTTGTTGCATTCGTGTCTCAATTAGAGCCTAATCCTATCGATGAAGCCATCGAGGATGTACACTGGGCTATAGCTATGCAAGAAGAGCTAAACCAGTTCGAGCGAAACAATGTGTGGGACTTGGTCCCCAAACTAAAAGATCATCCCGTTATTGGCACCAGATGGGTCTTCCGTAATAAGCTAGATGAATCTGGGTTAATAATTAGAAATAAGACTCACCTAGTGGCCAAAGGCTACAACCAGGAGGAGGGCATCGATTATGATGAGACCTATGCTCCTGTAGCCAGACTTGAGGCCATTAGGATGCTCTTGTCTTTTGCATCAATCATGAATTTTAAACTTTTTCAAATTTTCAACTGAATTATTTGTCATTCTGTTGCCCCGTTAATCGATTAAAGGGAAGCCTTAATCGATTAACTAGTTTGTTATGTGTTATAACTGAAATCTGTTTGAACTGTTTAACTGTTTTTGCAACGAATGTAACCACCTATTCTCTATGCTATACATACAAGACATTGTTCAGAAACCCATAACATTGCATTCTATTCTATAGGGCTGTTTAGAGAGCATTTTTGCATACGTATTTTACTGTGTTTTTGCAAGAGAGTTGCATGTATGAGAAGAAAGATTATGCTAGTTTAAATTGCTGTTATATGCTTACTGTTTTTACATAATTCTGTATCCATTCTTATCTTGCTCACATGCTCATGCATTAGATTTTGTTAGAGAGAATTTATCTGTGTACTGATATTGATTAACTCATTTGAATCTTGATGGCTTAAGTGGTAAGTAAAAGAGTTAATCTTTGAGTCTTTATCTTGTCATATTTTAAGCATTATTGTGCTTAGTATACCTTGTTGTTTAACGTGTTTTTTGTGTAGTCTGGATTTGTCTCTTGGTGTGAGATCACTATAGAGATTGAGGTTCTTCACCAAGGCTAGGAGGTCTTGATTTGAGGAAAAGAATCTTGGCTGAGGCTAGTTCGCGATAAAATTTTCCTCAGAGGTGAAGGGTAGAGTCAAACCAAGGATTTAGATATCCTAGATTTCAAGAAGGAAGCGTCCTATGTGCTTGTAATTGAATTGGTATTTGTATCCATATTTCAATAATGTGAAGAAAGAAAATCTCCCTTATCCAGAAGGGGAGGCCTGGATGTAGTTTTTAGTGGACCACAAATGAACCAGGATAAAAATCTTTTTTGCATTGTTCTTTCTCTTTTTATCTTCTTTATGTTTCTTGCCATTATAAATTGAACCTGTAATTGAAAATTTGGATATTTGTTTACTGCCATATACTTAATAATTGTGCGTAAAAATATCTGTATTATATCTGTTGAATTTTGTTTTAATTACTCTGCAAATTGCCTGTCTAATCATTCTGTTCTGTGCAATAGTTGATCGATTAAATCTTGCTGTTAATCGATTAACTGGATTGTTTTAGAGTAGTTGGGTTTTGGTTCAAGAAGCGGTAATTGTTAACCGCTACACCTATTCAACCCCCGTCTAAGTGTTCCTAGGCCACTGATACCTAACAAGTGGTATCAGAGCTAGTACGATATGCTAGGTCAACAGCATCCGCGTGATCCGAAGGGAATTAAAATGGGTTCCACCAACCCCTTTGGCGGTGATGGCACATCCATTAACTGCCCTCCTGTATTTAGTGGCGAGGGTTACGCCTACTGGAAAGTCCGAATAAAAATATTCATTGAGGCCATTGATTCAGATACTTGGGAATTCTTAATCAGTGGCCCCTTCGCCCCACTTCACTTAGTGGATGGCAAACCGAAAGAAAAGCCTAGAAGCTTATGGACCGATGAGGTGCGCAAGAAAGTCCAGTTCAACCTTCGAGCCAAGAACATCATTACCTTTCCCTATCCTACGGTGAATTCTTTCGGGTGTCTCAATGTCAAAGTGCCAAGGAAATGTGGGACACTTTACAAGTGACTCACAAAGGCACTAGTGAAGTCAAGCGCACCCGGCTAAATGCGCTAACTCACGAATACGAATTATTTCGTATGCTACCGAGTGAATCAATCAGCGATATGCAAAAACGATTCACTCACATTATTAACCATCTTATCGCTTTAGATAAGGTGTTCACCAGAGGAGAACTCACTAATAAAGTCTTACGCTATCTTGACAGGAGATGGCAACCTAAAGTAACAACAATCATGGAGTCTAAGGATCTAGACTCCATGCCTTTGGCAACACTCTTTGGAAAGCTTCAAGAGCATGAGATGGAGCTTGGACGTTTGACAATGCATGAGGAGTCTGATTGCAAAAATAAGGGAATATCTCTCAAAGCATCAACATCACAACCCATTGAAGAAATAGACAACGACGACTCCGATTCAGACATTAACGAGGAAACGCTAAACCTCCTAGTACGAAAATTTGGAAATTTCTTGAAGAAGAAAGGAGGACTTAGACGATTCCAAAAGAAAGAAGCGTGTGAATCAACAGGGAGCGCTTCACTTGCCATGAATGTGGTAAGCCAGGACACATGAAGTAT
>NW_017723019.1:106966-108475 GCF_001865875.1 Lupinus angustifolius
ACCCAATGGTGTTTACACTTGGGTAAGAAAGGGAGATAACTCCCTAGTCACTAACAAAAAAGGACCCAACATAATTTTGGTACCTGAGTCTAGCAGGTGATATATATTGCAAGTATGTCTTCGAACACAAGGTCAAAATTGGTATCTTGATAGGGGCTGTTGGAGACATATGACTGGGGACAAATCAAAATTCATAGACTTGTCGTTTAATGAAAAGAGATTCGTCACCTATGGAGAAAACAACAAAGGAAAAATATTGGGCACCGGGAAGATTGGCAACTCAACTCACACAATAATCGAGAACGTTCTTTACGTAGAAGGTTTGGAACACAGAATTTTGTTTTAATTACTCTGCAAATTGCCTGTCTAATCATTCTGTTCTGTGCAATAGTTGATCGATTAAATCTTGCTGTTAATCGATTAACTGGATTGTTTTAGAGTAGTTGGGTTTTGGTTCAAGAAGCGGTAATTGTTAACCGCTACACCTATTCAACCCCCGTCTAAGTGTTCCTAGGCCACTGATACCTAACAAGTGGTATCAGAGCTAGTACGATATGCTAGGTCAACAGCATCCGCGTGATCCGAAGGGAATTAAAATGGGTTCCACCAACCCCTTTGGCGGTGATGGCACATCCATTAACTGCCCTCCTGTATTTAGTGGCGAGGGTTACGCCTACTGGAAAGTCCGAATAAAAATATTCATTGAGGCCATTGATTCAGATACTTGGGAATTCTTAATCAGTGGCCCCTTCGCCCCACTTCACTTAGTGGATGGCAAACCGAAAGAAAAGCCTAGAAGCTTATGGACCGATGAGGTGCGCAAGAAAGTCCAGTTCAACCTTCGAGCCAAGAACATCATTACCTTTCCCTATCCTACGGTGAATTCTTTCGGGTGTCTCAATGTCAAAGTGCCAAGGAAATGTGGGACACTTTACAAGTGACTCACAAAGGCACTAGTGAAGTCAAGCGCACCCGGCTAAATGCGCTAACTCACGAATACGAATTATTTCGTATGCTACCGAGTGAATCAATCAGCGATATGCAAAAACGATTCACTCACATTATTAACCATCTTATCGCTTTAGATAAGGTGTTCACCAGAGGAGAACTCACTAATAAAGTCTTACGCTATCTTGACAGGAGATGGCAACCTAAAGTAACAACAATCATGGAGTCTAAGGATCTAGACTCCATGCCTTTGGCAACACTCTTTGGAAAGCTTCAAGAGCATGAGATGGAGCTTGGACGTTTGACAATGCATGAGGAGTCTGATTGCAAAAATAAGGGAATATCTCTCAAAGCATCAACATCACAACCCATTGAAGAAATAGACAACGACGACTCCGATTCAGACATTAACGAGGAAACGCTAAACCTCCTAGTACGAAAATTTGGAAATTTCTTGAAGAAGAAAGGAGGACTTAGACGATTCCAAAAGAAAGAAGCGTGTGAATCAACAGGGAGCGCTTCACTTGCCATGAATGTGGTAAGCCAGGACACATGAAGTAT
>NW_017723019.1:108575-112395 GCF_001865875.1 Lupinus angustifolius
TCCACCAACCCCTTTGGCGGTGATGGCACATCCATTAACTGCCCTCCTGTATTTAGTGGCGAGGGTTACGCCTACTGGAAAGTCCGAATAAAAATATTCATTGAGGCCATTGATTCAGATACTTGGGAATTCTTAATCAGTGGCCCCTTCGCCCCACTTCACTTAGTGGATGGCAAACCGAAAGAAAAGCCTAGAAGCTTATGGACCGATGAGGTGCGCAAGAAAGTCCAGTTCAACCTTCGAGCCAAGAACATCATTACCTTTCCCTATCCTACGGTGAATTCTTTCGGGTGTCTCAATGTCAAAGTGCCAAGGAAATGTGGGACACTTTACAAGTGACTCACAAAGGCACTAGTGAAGTCAAGCGCACCCGGCTAAATGCGCTAACTCACGAATACGAATTATTTCGTATGCTACCGAGTGAATCAATCAGCGATATGCAAAAACGATTCACTCACATTATTAACCATCTTATCGCTTTAGATAAGGTGTTCACCAGAGGAGAACTCACTAATAAAGTCTTACGCTATCTTGACAGGAGATGGCAACCTAAAGTAACAACAATCATGGAGTCTAAGGATCTAGACTCCATGCCTTTGGCAACACTCTTTGGAAAGCTTCAAGAGCATGAGATGGAGCTTGGACGTTTGACAATGCATGAGGAGTCTGATTGCAAAAATAAGGGAATATCTCTCAAAGCATCAACATCACAACCCATTGAAGAAATAGACAACGACGACTCCGATTCAGACATTAACGAGGAAACGCTAAACCTCCTAGTACGAAAATTTGGAAATTTCTTGAAGAAGAAAGGAGGACTTAGACGATTCCAAAAGAAAGAAGCGTGTGAATCAACAGGGAGCGCTTCACTTGCCATGAATGTGGTAAGCCGGGACACATGAAGTACTAGTGCCCCACTTACCTAAAAAGAGTTGATTCAGAGAAGAGCAATCCTTGGGACTTCAAGTCGAAGAAAGCATACATCATCTGGGATGTACCAGAGGAAGAAACAACATCAAGCACCTCAGATGAAGAGGAGACCGTGAAGCTGGACTTAATGGCTATATCAGATTAGGCTTGCGGACCAGGTAGCAAGGATACTTCAGATAAGGTATACTCTGACACATCTTCTTCTTCTTCTTCTTCTTCTGACTCTCCCTCATATGAAATATTATATAGTGCTTATGTTTAGATGCATGAAGAACTTAAAAAATTAGCAAAGTTAAGTAACGAGAGAAAAAGAATAATTTTGCTAAACCAACAAAAAATAATTCAATTGCAGAAAGAATTAAATGAATTAAAATTGGAAAGAGAAACATTAGATCTAATCTTTTCCTGCGCTTCATGCGATTGCTCGAATAATAATTTATGTCAAACTACTACTTGTGAGTCTTGCGAGGACTTGAAAAACGAAAATTTTAAATTGAATGTAAAACTCGCAAAACTCATAAATAGTAAAAACCAATTAGACACTCTACTTAGCAAAACAAGAAACGTTGGTGACCATATTAGATTAGGATATGTTCCCCAATCTCATAGAAATAGACCATATAGGAGACCTCTAACACACCAATATAGAAAATTAAATAAGAAAAATAGAGTTCCCACATGCCATTACTGTGGCACTTATGGCCAAACTTCTCATTCCTGTTATATCAGGAGATATGGGATACCCAATGGTGTTTACACTTGGGTAAGAAAGGGAGATAACTCCCTAGTCACTAACAAAAAAGGACCCAACATAATTTTGGTACCTGAGTCTAGCAGGTGATATATATTGCAAGTATGTCTTCGAACACAAGGTCAAAATTGGTATCTTGATAGGGGCTGTTGGAGACATATGACTGGGGACAAATCAAAATTCATAGACTTGTCGTTTAATGAAAAGAGATTCGTCACCTATGGAGAAAACAACAAAGGAAAAATATTGGGCACCGGGAAGATTGGCAACTCAACTCACACAATAATCGAGAACGTTCTTTACGTAGAAGGTTTGGAACACAACTTATTGAGTATAAGCCAATTATGCAACAAAGGTAATACTGTGTCTTTTGTTTCTGACTGTTGTATCATTCGTGATGAATTATCTAATAACGTTAAGTTCGTCGGGTATCGAGTAAATAATATTTATATGGTTAATTTGGAGGATGTCACTTCCCTTTACTCATAATGTCTTATTTCAAAAGAAGATGACATTTGGCATAGACGCGTCACTCACATACATGTGAAGTATTTAGAAAAATTATCGAAAAACAATTTAGTAATGAGTCTTCCAAAACTAAATTTTAAAACTCAAGATTCCTGTGACATGTGTCAGAAATGTAAACAAGTCAGAAATCATTGATTCAGATACTTGGGAATTCTTAATCAGTGGCCCCTTCGCCCCACTTCACTTAGTGGATGGCAAACCGAAAGAAAAGCCTAGAAGCTTATGGACCGATAAGGAGCGCAAGAAGGTCCAGTTCAACCTTCGCGCCAAAAATATAATTACCTTGGCCCTATTGAATCTATTGGCGACATACAATACGAATTATTTTGTATGCTACCGAGTGAATCTATTGGCGACATGCAAAAGCGATTCACTCACATTATAAATCATCTTATTGCTCTATGTGAACACTCAATTTTGTCCGGGCCAAAATACCTTTTCAAAAATTATAACAAATAAAACGTTTTTAATGTTTAGGAGGCTTAATGACCCAATATATTTGAACTCGAATTTTCAAAAGGTTTAAATGAATTCAGTATCATTTAATGGGATTGTTTCATTCCAATCATCTCCCTAAGTTTTTTTTCAAAAAAAAAAATAAATGGAGAAGGTTGAGAGAACTAAATAATGGATGATCAATGACTACATAATGACCTATATTCAATGTATTTTCGTTTTTATTTAAGGAAAAATTGAAAATAGTGTTTTTAAGTGACTTAATGGTAATGAATCAATTCTGAAAATTTCATATGATAGATACCATTAATTTTCGTTTATATGATAAAATAAGAATAAAATATTTTTTATGACTCTACAAAAATAAAACAATGCTTTATAGAGTTATTTTTGTGGTTGACCACAAATCAAGAATTTTTAAGCCACTTTTTAACTATTTTAGAGTCAAAAATTATTATTCTACACTCATGTAGGTTACAATAATTTTTTGACATTTTAAAAAAATTGTTTAGATATTTTCTAATAAAAAAATGACATTTTTAAGATGCTCCAAATAAGAAAATAATGTAAATTCAAATTTTAATTAATGATTATTTTTAAAATTTGAATTTCAAATTATATTCCATAATCAAGTTTTTAATTGTGAAATCAAATATGATTCCCTTTTTTCCTTGAATCTATCTAATCAATTAATTGAAAATCTTCTCCATATTAGCACATGAGCTAATTTAAATACTATAAATGGAGATGTATAGTCTACATAAAGGACACGCTAAAAAATCAGCCAATGACCCCAACCTTTGGTCTTGTAAACTATGTGAATATAGTTTTTCAATTCTTATATTGGTCTTTATGCAGAAGTGCAAGGTTGGGTTTGCACATTTTGAAAGTTACAACTCTAATAAGAAAGTTATATAAATCCCACGGTCATTTTCTGTTTCCAACAACAAACCCAAAGTCATGTTAACAACAACACATTTCGAGGGTCCTGTACACATTGCCTGGACCGTGTTTTCTCCTTGCTTCCTTTTCAAAAATTTGGTGCATTGACTCTGCTTAACGTCCTTTCCCTGTCCAGCATCATCATCAAGCACTATATTTTGTGCTTTCTCATTACACGTCCATACAGGTGAGATTCCCATTCAATATTTGTCT
>NW_017723019.1:112495-115181 GCF_001865875.1 Lupinus angustifolius
CTAGACCATTGGAGCTTCTTCATATGGACTTTTTTGGACCATCACAAATTATGAGTTTTGGTGGAAGCTATTATGTCTTAGTTATTGTCGATGATTTTTTTAGATTCACTTGGACTTTATTTATAGCATCAAAGATCGATGCTTATAAATCTTTTAAATGTCTAGCCAAGCAAATCCAAAACCAGTCTAACCTAAAGATTATTTACATTCGATCCGACCATGGCAGAGAATTCGAAAATCATAAATTTAATAAGTTCTTTAATAAACATGGTATTATGTATCTATTCTCATCTCCACGTACCCCTCAACAAAATAGAGTTGTTGAGAGGAAAAATAGAGTTATAGAGGAACTCGCAAGGACTATGCTAAATGAAAAGCAAGGTCCCAAAGTATTTCTGGGTTGATGCAGTTCACACGACATGTTATGTAATAAATAGAATATTACTTAGACCTACTTCTTCAAAAATACCTTATGAAATTTTTAAAGGTCGAAAACCAAATATTGTTCATCTTCATGCTTTCGGTTGCAAATTTTTTATTTTTAATAATGGAAAAAGAAATTTAAGAAAATTTGACTCGAAAGCCGATGAAGGCATATTTTTAGCATATTCATTACATAGCAAGGTATTCCGTGTGTTTAATAAATATACCATGCAAGTAGAAGAGTCTATTCATGTCCGTTTTGACGAATCTTTTCCAAAAGAGAAGATAAAGGTCTTTTATGATGATGTTTCAGGTACACTTGAAGAAGTACCATACCAGGACATGGAAGAAATCCAACAAGAAGCAGAGCAAACAGAAGCAGAGCAACATCAGGAAATGCCTATCGCGTGGAAAACTAAAAAGGATCATCCAGTCGATAAGGTGCTAGGTGATAGAACTACGGGAGTGGTAACTTTACGAAACTCTTTACGAGACTTTTGTAATTTTGTTGCATTCGTGTCTCAATTAGAGCCTAATCCTATCGATGAAGCCATCGAGGATGTACACTGGGCTATAGCTATGCAAGAAGAGCTAAACCAGTTCGAGCGAAACAATGTGTGGGACTTGGTCCCCAAACTAAAAGATCATCCCGTTATTGGCACCAGATGGGTCTTCCGTAATAAGCTAGATGAATCTGGCTTAATAATTAGAAATAAGGCTCGCCTAATGGCCACAAGCTACAACCAGGAGGAGGGCATAGATTATGATGAGACCTACGCTCATGTAGCTAGACTTGAGGCCATTAGGATGCTCTTGTCATTTGCATCAATCATGAACTTTAAAATTTTTCAAATGGATGTTTAAAGTGCCTTTTTAAATGAATATATTCAAGAGGAGGTGTACGTAGACCAATCACTAGGGTTTGAAAACTTCAAATACCCGAACCATGTGTATAAAGGCCTAAAACAGGCTCCCAAAGCCTGGTACGATAGATTGAGTTTGTTCCTTCTACAAAAAGGATTCGAAAGATGTTTGGTCGACACCATTCTATTCATTCGTAGAACTGATAATCATGTTTTACTCGTACAAATATATGTTGACGATATTATCTTTGGATCTACTAATGACATCCTTTGTAAGGAGTTTCCTGAGTTGATGCATAGGGATTTTGAGATGTCGATGATGTGTGAGCTGACCTTCTTTCTTGGACTTCAAATCAAACAAATGGAAAGTGGCATTTTCATCCATCAGTCGAAGTATTGCAAGGAATTATTGAAGAAGTTCGACATGGAGCAGTGTAAGGACGCGTCTACACCTATGACATCTGCATGTTATCTAGACAGAGATGAAAAGGGAAAAGCGATTGAGGTAACCAAATATTGTGGGATAATCGGCTCCCTATTGTATTTAACTGCTATCCGCCCCGACATTATGTTTAGTGTTTGCATGTGTGCTAGGTTTCAAGCTTTGCCAAAAGAATCGCATTATATTGTTGTAAAACGTATCATGATATATCTAAAAAGAACTATTCATATGGGATTGTGGTATCCTAGGGATGCCTCCCTATCCTTGGTAGGTTATTCCGATTCCGACTTTGCTGGGTGTAAGTTGGATCGTAAAAGCACTAGTGGGACTTGTCACCTATTAGGAAGCTCCCTAGTTGCATGGCACAGTAAAAAGCAAGCATGTGTTGCTTTTTTGTCCACTACTGAAGCTGAATACATTGCCGCTGGCATGTGTTGCGCTCAAATCCTTTCGACGAAGGAGCAACTTAAGGACTTTGGGCTCATATTAGAAAAGATCCCTATTAAATGTGATAACACGAGTGCCATTAACCTCTCCAAGAATCTTGTCTTGCATTCTAGAACTAAGCATATGGAAATAAGGCATCATTTCTTGCGTGATCATGTTCAAAAATGTGATTGTATATTGGAATTTGTTGAAACATCTAATAAACAATTGGCAGATATTTCACCAAGCCCCTCTCACGAGATGCTTTCTATGTTCTTCGAAGAGAACTAGGAATCCTTGATGAAACATATCTTGATTAATTTTTTTTATTGCCTTGCATGATCCACTTTGAATGCCTTGTAAATGATGATTGAATGCTTATGATTCCTTGTATAATCCATGATTATGTGCTTAAAAGCTTTAAACATATGTGATAGCTTAACATCAAATTATCCTATTAAGTTTGAAAATCCATGCATGCTTTTAAAAACATCCAAAACGCTGAAACTAATGCATTTAATCGATTAAGTAA
>NW_017723019.1:115281-120446 GCF_001865875.1 Lupinus angustifolius
CTGCATTTTCCCTACATAAACCGTCTTCCTCATCTCCTATTTCCAAGCATTCGTTTTTCCCAAACTCAAAACCTTACCCTAGGTTTTCCTCAACCTTCCTCTAAATCTCCATCACGATTAAGTGTTTGATTGCTATGGATAGAGGACGTGGAAAGAGAATCAAGACAACCGCACAATGTCCACCGCACGCTCCAAAAATCGTGCCTCCTCCACAACCAAGGCAGAACCGTGGGGACCCATACTACTCATTAATTCTACAAGAAACTCGGTTGTAGTAATTTCAGGGAAGAAAACCCACCTATATCTGGTTTGTGAATGTGACTTGGCTTGCGGAACAAAACTTCGAATTTCCACATGGCTTACAAGCTCAAGGGGCTGTCCCCTTCTTGGAATTGAAAGGTAATATTTACCATGCTCTAGTTAGGGAGTATTACGCAAATTTTAGATATGAAGATGGAAAATATTGGTCGATGATAGCTGGAAAATTGTTCGAAATTAATGAAGAAATCTTTATGAATGTGGGTGGTTTAGCTTTTTCTGGTGCTAGTCTAAGTGATTGTGATTGGGCAAACGACAACTCATTCGATGCTGTTGAAATGTATAAGTCGTGTTTGCGTAGACCTCAACTCTATGTCCAAGGCGAATTGACCAAAGATGGGTCACTGCCCGTAGAAAACAGACTCCTACACTACTTGATTGTCTACATATTGATTCAGAGAAACACAAATCATGCACAACCTACCATGAATTATTTGAGGTTTATGTTTGCTGTGAAGGAAAACGTCATGTTAAATTGGCTTGATGAGATTCTGAAGGTCATGTATAGCGTCTCAGTCTCTCAATCAAGACTACTTCCATATAGTATCTTCATATCCCGAGTTATTGATTATGTACACATTGATATTTTAGATACTATGGTGATAGACTGCTCAGATAAGGATCACTTGATTGGTGAGAGTTTAATTCACAAGATGGGCATCTACAAGTATGGCAACACTTGGTAATATCAAGAGGACTTCAACAATGCTAACCTTGATCCTTCCGGTGAAGATGATCAAGACATGAACCAAGAGCCAGTTGCTGCAACTCAGGGGGAGTATTCAGGACATGCATCACAAGAACCTGCTTTTGGACAAGCTTATATGGATGCTATGGAACAACGTCTCAATAATAGGATAGACCTTCACTTTCAGTCTCTTAAGGATTCATATCATACGGATTTGGAACATTTTGAGGAACTTCAGAATGCCTACATTGACAACCATTACCAATCCTTGCGGAATTATATTTAGTCTAATAATGAGTCTCAGAATAGAAGAATGGTTGCTGAGTTCTATAAGTTGAGTGTCTTCATCAAGGGTGGTTGTAGTTCGTCGACTCCTGACAACCAGAATCCTCCATCTCATCTTTAGATAGGAAACCTTAGACCCTTAGTTTAGTCTTCCTAACTAATGGACCTTGTTGATCCTGTTTCCTCTTGAGATATCATGTTTTGTATTGCATTGCTGTTTTTATTTGGATTGTAATAACTCAATATCTACTACTGAACTACTGTTTTACATTTTGTGGTAAAATGATTTCGAATTATCGCGTTTATACTTGCTTGTTAATTATGTTGCATATAGTACTTTACTTTGTTTAAAATGAATCTTGATCATGATTGGTATATGTGATAATATTGAATGATTCTGCCTATTGCAAATTGCTCAAATATATCAAATGCTTAATCATTCCATGCTTGATTTGCTTCTGCATAACCTTTCATGTCATTCAAACTGTTTTGTGCCTATCTGCTGTCAATTTAATCGATTAACGACTTCACTTAATTGATTAAATGAAGTAAAAACTATGAATTTGTTCAAGCTTCTTTACAGCTGGTTAATTAGTTACATACCCAAGTTTAATTGATTAATTACAATCTGTCATAACCATAATAACTCTCCTAACTTTTGACTAGAATAGAATACGTTTATCTTTTTGATAATGTCAAAAGGGGAGAAAGGTTGCTTGTTGTGTTATATTCATTTTGCAGGTTGCATAAAGTCTTTTGCAGGTTGTTCTATCAAGCTTATGTACATAATTTTGCTTACCTACAAGGAAGCAATGCGCTTTAACTTTGTTCTTAGAAAAACAACCTTAGTCAACCATTCTGCAAAATCATCATCAAGCTTATCCATCAACAATTGAAGAAATTTGATGAAGTGTTTGTCATCATCAAAACGGGGGAGATTGAAAGTGCAAAGTGTCAAGGATAGCACTAGCATGTCTTTGCCTATGTTTTGATGAAGACAAGGTTCTAACAAAGCTTGAAGATGACTCAACAATCAACATGCCTTATGCTCATCGGGTCATATATAGACAAGGGTGTAAATTGAGTATATAATCTAATTAGTCTGGGATGTGTGCCGTAGTAAGTGAGTATATGTTAGCTGAACCTAGATGCTAGTCTCTTAAGCCATCTTAATTGTCATATCATATTCATGAGACATTTCATCTAGTTAATTGTATGTTTATGCATCTATTATACATGTTATATATGCATATTAGGCATAATATAATTGGTAAAACATGTATATGTATTGTGCATGACATATGAGAAGTGTACCATTTGAAACATATGCATACATTTTCTAGTTAATCCATTAACGTGGTAACTTAATCGATTAACTCAACTGCTTTTCTTTTAAATATGTGTTTTCTATTTCAACTGAATTCTGTGTCATTATGTTGTCCCGTTAATCGATTAAAGGGAAGCCTTAATAGATTAACTAGTCTGTTATGTGTTATAACTGAAATCTGTTTTAACTATTTAACTATTTTTGCAACGAATGTAACCGCCTATTCTCTATGCTATAAATACAAACCAAGGATTTAGAGATCCTAGATTTCGTGAGAAAGGTTTTCTCTTGGCTGGGGCTAGTTCGCGAGAAAGGTTATCTCAGAGGCGAATGGTAGAGTCAAACCAAGGATTTAGAGATCCTAGATTTCAAGAAGGGAGCGTCTTATGTGCTTGTAATTGAATTGGTATTGGTTTCCATATTTCAAAATTGTGAAGAAAGAAAATCTCCCTGATCTAGAAGGGGAGACCTAGATGTAGTTTGCAGTGGACCGCAAACAAACCAGGATAAAAATCCTTTTTGCATTATTCTTTCTCTCTTTATCTTCTTTATGTTTCTTGCCATTATAAATTGAATCTATAATTGAAAAATTGGATATTTGTTTACTGCCACATACTTAATAATTATGCGTAAAAATATCTGTATTATATCTGTTCAATTTTGTTTTAATTACTGTGCAAATTGCCTGTATGATCATTCTGTTATGTGCAATAGTTAATCGATTAAACCCTACTATTAATCGATTAACTCGGCTGTTTTCCAGCAGTTGGGTTTTAGTTCAAGAAGTGGTGATTGTTAACCGCTACACCTATTCAACCCCCCTTCTAGGTGTTCCTAGGCCACTGATACCTAACAAAAGGATATCCCTAGCATGTCTTTGCCTATATTTTGATGAAGACAAGATTCTAACAAAGCTTAAAGATGGTTCAACAATCAACAGGCCTTATGCTCATTTGGTCATATCCAGACTAGGGTGTAAATTGAGTCTATAATCTAAGTAGTCTGGGATGTGTGCCGTAGTAAGTGAGTATAGGTTAGCTGAGCCTAGATGCTAGTCTCTTAAGCCATCTTAATTGTCATATCATATTCATGAGACATATCATCTAGTTAATTGTATGTTCATGCATCGATTATACATGTTATATGTGCATATTAGGAATAATATAATTGGTAAAACATGTATATATATATATATATATATATATATATATATATATTGTGGATGACATATGAGAAGTTTACCATTTGAAACATATGGATAAATGTTCTAGTTAATCGATTAACGTGGTAACTTAATCGATTAAGTCAACTGTTTTTCTTTTAAATATGTGTTTTCTGGTTCAACTGAATTCTGTGTCATCTGTTGCCCCGTTAATCGATTAAAAGGAAGCCTTAATCGATTAACTAGTCTGTTATGTGATATAACTGAAATCTGTTTTAACTGTTTGAACTATTTTTGCAACGAATGTAACCGCCTATTCTCTATGATATAAATACATGGCATTGTTCATAAACCCATAGCATTGCATTCGATTGTATAGGGATGTTTAGAGAGCATTTTGTATACGTATTTTACTGTGTTTTTGCAAGAGAGTTGCATGCGTGAGAAGAGAGATTATGCTAGTTTAAATTGCTGTTATATGCTTACTATTTTTGCATGATTCCGTATCCATTCTTATCTTGCTCACATGTTCATGCATTAGATTTTTTTAGAGAGAATTTATCTGTCTACTGATATTGATTAACTCATTTGAATCTTGATGGCTTAAGTGGTTAGTAAAATGGTTAATCTTTGAGTCTTTATCTTGTCATATTTTAAGCATTATTGTGCTTAGTACACCTTGTTGTCTAACGTGTTTTTGTGTAGTCTGGATTTGTCTCTTGGTGTGAGATCACTACAGAGATTGAGTTTATTCACCAAGGCTAGGAGGTCTTGATTTGAGGATAAGAATCTTGGATGGGGCTAGTTCGCTAGACAGGTTTTCTCAGAGGCAAAAGCGTAGAGTCAAACCAAGGATTTAGAGATCCTAGATTTCAAGAAGGGAGCGTCCTATGTGCTTGTAATTGAATTGGTATTTGTATCCATATTTCAATATTGTGAAGAAAGAATATCTCCCTGATCTAGAAGTGGAGGTCTAGATGTAGTTTGTAGTGGACCACAAACGAACCAGGATAAAAATCCTTTTTGCGATGTTCTTTCTCTCTTTATCTTCTTTATGTTTCTTGCCATTTTAAATTGAATCTGTAATTGAAAAATTGGATATTTGTTTACTGCCATATATTTAATAATTGTGCGTAAAAATATCTGTATGATATATGTTCAATTTTGTTTTAATTACTGTGCAACCTGTTGTTAATCGAGTAACTGGGCTGTTTTCCAGCAGTTGGGTTTTGGTTCAAGAAGTGGTGATTGTTAACCGCTACACCTATTCAACCCCCCCCTTCTAGGTGTTCCTAGGCCACTGATACCTAACAAAAGGATAGCACTAGCATGTCTTTGCCTATATTTTGATGAAGACAAGGTTCTAACAAAGCTTGAAGATGGCT
>NW_017723019.1:120546-131866 GCF_001865875.1 Lupinus angustifolius
GTGTGCCGTAGTAAGTGAGTATAGGTTAGGTGATCCTAGATGATAGTCTCTTAAGCCATCTTAATTGTCATATCATATTCATGAGAAATATCATCTAGTTAATTGTATGTTCATGCATCTGTTATACATGTTATATGTGCATATTAGGCATAATATAATTGATAAAACATGTATATATATTGTGCATGACATATGAGAAGTTTACCATTTGAAACATCTGCATAAATGTTCCAATTAATTGATTAACGTGGTAACTTAATCGATTAACTCAACTACTTTTCTTTTAAATATGTTTTTTCTGTTTCAACTGAATTCTGTGTCATCTGTTGCCCCGTTAATCGATTAAAGGGAAGCCTTGATCGATTCACTAGTCAGTTATGTGTTATAATTGAAATCTATTTTAACTGTTTAACTGTTTTTGCAACGAATGTAACCGCCTATTCTCTATGCTATAAATACATGACATTGTTCATAAAACCATAGCATTGCATTCGATTGTATAGGGATGTTTAGAGAGCATTTTGCATACGTATTTTACTGTGTTTTTGCAAGAGAGTTGCATGTGTGAGAAGAGAGATTATTCTAGTTTAAATTGCTGTTATATGCTTACTATTTTTGCATAATTTTGTGTCCATTCTTATCTTGCTCACATGTTCAAGCATTAGATTTTGTTAGAGAGAATTTATTTGTATACTGATATTGATTGACTCATTTGAATCTTGATGGCTTAAGTGGTTAGTAAAAGGGTTAATCTTTGAGTCTTTATCTTGTCATATTTTAAGCATTATTGTGCTTGGTATACCTTGTTGTTTATTGTGTTTTTTGTGTAGTCTAGATTTGTCTCTTGGTGTGAGATCACCACAGAGATTGAGGTTCTTCACCAAGGCTAGGAGGTCTTGATTTGAGGATAAGAATCTTGGCTGGGGCTAGTTCAGAAAGGTTTTCTCAGAGGCGAACCATAGAGTCAAACCAAGGATTTAGAGATCCTAGATTTCAAGAAGGGAGCGTCCTATGTGCTTGTAATTGAATTGGTATTTGTATATATATTTCAATATTGTGAAGAAAGAATATCTCCCTGATCTAGAAGTGGAGGTCTGGATGTAGTTTGTAGTGGACCGCAAACGAACCAGGATAAAAATCCTTTGTGCACTGTTCTTTCTCCCTTTATCTTCTTTATGTTTCTTGCCATTATAAATTGAATCTGTAATTGAAAATTGATATTTGTTTACTGCCATATACTTAATAATTGTGCATAAAAATATCTATATTATATATGTTTAATTTTGTTTTAATTACTGTGCAAATTGCCTGTCTGATCATTTTGTTCTATGCAATAGTTAAACGATTAAACCCTGTTGTTAATCCGGTAACTGGGTTGTTTTCCAGCAGTTGGGTTTTGGTTCAAGAAGTGGTAATTGTTAAACGCTACACCTATTCACCGCTACACCTATTCAACCCCCCTTTCTAGGTGTTCCTAGGCCACTAATACCTAAAAAAAGGATAGCACTAGCATGTCTTTGCCTATGTTTTGATGAAGACAAGGTTCTAACAAAGCTTGAAGATGGCTCAACAATCAACAGGCCTTATGCTCATTTGGTCTTGTCTAGACTAGGATGTAAATTGAGTCTATAATCTAAGTAGTCTGGGATGTGTGCCGTAGTAAGTGAGTATAGGTTAGGTGAACCTAGATGTTAGTCTCTTGAGCCATCTTAATTGTCATATCATATTCATGAGACATATCATCTAGTTAATTGTATGTTCATGCATCTGCTATACATGTTATATGTGCATATTAGGCATAATATAATTGATAAAACATGTATATATATTGTGCATGACATATGAGAAGTTTACCATTTGAAACATCTACATAAATGTTCCAATTAATCGATTAACGTGGTAACTTAATCGAGTAACTCAACTACTTTTCTTTTAAATATGTGTTTTCTGTTTCAACTGAATTCTGTGTCATCTGTTGCCCCGTTAATCGATTAAAGGGAAGCCTTGATCGATTAACTAGTCAGTTATGTGTTATAATTGAAATCTATTTTAACTGTTTTTGCAACGAATGTAACCGCCTATTCTCTATGCTATAAATACATGGCATTGTTCATAAACCCATAGCATTGCATTCGATTGTATAGGGATTTTTAGAGAGCATTTTGTATACGTATTTTACTATGTTTTTGCAAG
Source organism: Lupinus angustifolius (assembly GCF_001865875.1). Taxonomy (NCBI): domain Eukaryota; kingdom Viridiplantae; phylum Streptophyta; class Magnoliopsida; order Fabales; family Fabaceae; genus Lupinus; species Lupinus angustifolius. The sequence continues at coordinate 122,740 of NW_017723019.1, forward strand.
AGAGTTGCATGCGTGAGAAGAGAGATTACGCTGGTTTAAATTTTTTTTATATGCTTACTGTTTTTGCATAATTCTGTATCCATTCTTATCTTCCTCACATGCTCATGCATTAGATATTGTTAGAGAGAAATTATCTGTATACTGATATTGATTAACTCATTTGAATCTTGATGGCTTAAGTGGTTAGTAAAAGGGTTAATCTTTGAGTCTTTATCTTGTCATATTTTAAGCATTATTGTGCTTAGTATAACTTGATGTTTAACGTGTTGTTTTTGTTGTCTAGATTTGTCTCTTGGTGTGAGATCACCATAGACATTGAGGTTCTTCACCATGGCTAGGATGTCTTGATTTGAGGATAAGAATCTTGGCTGGGGCTAGTTCGTGAGAAAGGTTTTCTCAGAGGCGAAGGGTAGAGTCAAACCAAGGATTTAGAGATCCTAGAGTGCAAGAAGGGAGCGTCCTATGTTCTTGTAATTGAATTTGTATTTGTATCCATATTTCAATAATGTGAAGAAAGAAAATCTCCCTGATCCAGAAGGGGATGCCTGGATGTAGTTTTTAGTGGACCGCAAACGAACCAGGATCAAAATCCTTTTTGCACTGTTCTTTCTCTGTTTATCTTCTTTATGTTTCTTGCCATTATAAATTGAATCTGTAATTGAAAAATTGGATATTTGTTTACTGGCATATATTTAATAATTGTGCGTAAAAATATCTGTATGATATATGTTCAATTTTGTTTTAATTACTGTGCAAATTGCTTGTCTGATCATTCTGTTATGTGCAATAGTTAATCGATTAAACCCTACTGTTAATCGATTAACTGGGTTGTTTTCCAGCCGTTGGATTTTGGTTCAAGAAGCGGAGATTATTAACTACTACACCTATTCAACATCCCGTTCTAGGTGTTCCTAGGCCACTAATACCTAACAAGTGGTACCAAAGCTAGTACGACGTGCTAGCTCAATCGGAAGAAAAATCAAAAAGCTTATGGACCAATGAGGAGTGCAAGAAGGTCTAGTTCAACCTTCGCACCAAGAACATCATTACCTCGGCCCTATCCTAGGATGAATTCTTTCGGGTGTCTGAATGTCAAAGTGCCAAGGAAATGTGAGACACTTTACAAGTGACTCACGAAGGCATTAGCGAAGTCAAGCGCGCCCGACTAAATGCGCTAACTCACGAATATGAATTATTTCATATGCTACCGAGTGAATCAATCGACGATATGCAAAAACGATTCACTCACATTATTAACCATCTTATCGCTTTAGATAAGGGTTTCACCAAAGGAGAGCTCACTAATAAAGTCTTACGGTATCTTGACAGGAGATGGCAACCTAAAGTAACAACAATCATGGAGTCCAAGGATCTAGAGTCCATGCCTTTGGTAACACTCTTTGGAAAACTTCAAGGGCATGAGATGGAGCTTGGGCGTTTGAAAATGCATGAGGAGTCCGATCGCAAAAAGAAGGGAATATCTCTCAAAGCTTCAACATCACAACTCATTGAAGAGATACATAATGACGTCTCTGATTCAGACATTGACGAGGAAATGCTAAACCTCCTTGTACGAAAATTTGGAAATTTCTTGAAGAAGAAAGGAGCGTGTGAATCAACAAAGAAAGGCAAGACAAAAGAGCGCTTCACTTACCTCAAAAGAGTTGATTCAGAGAAGAGAGATCCCCGGGACTTCAATTCAAAGAAAATATACATCATCTGGGATGTACCGGAGTAAGAAACAACATCAAGCACCTCAGATGAAGAGGAGACCGCGAAGTTGTGCTTAATGGCTATATTAGATGAGGCTTGCGGATCAGGTAGCAAGGATACTTCAGATGAGGTATACTCTGACACATTTTCTTCTTCTTCTTCTGACTCTCCCTCATATGAAATATTATATAGTGCTTATGTTGAGATGCATGAAAAACTTAAAAAATTAGCAAAGTTAAGTAACAAGAAAAAAGAATAATTTTGATAAACCAACAAAAAATAATTCAATTGCAGAAAGAATTAGATGAATTAAAATTGGAAAGAGAAACATTAGATCCAATCTTTTCCTGTGCATCATGCGATGGGTCGAATAATAATTTATTTCAAACTACTACTTGTGAGTTTGCGAGCACTTGAAAAGCGAAAATTTTAAACTGAATGAAAACTCGTAAAACTCACAAATAGTAAAAACCAATTAGACACTCTGCTTAAAAAAACAAGAAACGTTGGTGACCATACTGGATTAGGATATCTTCCTCTATCCCATAAAAATATTCCATATAGGAGACCTCTCACACGCCAATATAGAAATTTAAATAAGAAAAATAGAGTTCTCACATGCCATTACTGTGGCACTTATGGCCATACTTCTCATTCCTGTTATATCAGGAGATTTTTGGATACCCAATGGTGTTTACGCTTGGGTAAGAAAGGGAAATAACTCCCTAGTCACTAGCAAAAAAGGACCCAACATAATTTTGGTACCTGAGTCTAGCAGGTGATCTATATTGCAAGTATGTCTTCGAACGCACGGACAAAATTGGTATTTTGATAGCGGCTGTTGGAGACATATGACTGGGGACAAGTCAAAATTCATAGACTTGTCGTTGAAAGAAAAGGGATTCGTCACCTATGGAGAAAACAACAAAGGAAAAATATTGGGCACCAGGAAGATTGGCAACTCAACTCACACAATAATCGAGAACGTTCTCTATGTAGAAGGTTTGGAACACAACTTATTGAGTATAAGCCAATTATGCGGCAAAGGTAATACTGCATCTTTTGATTCTGACTGTTGTATCATTCGTGATGAATTATCTAATAATGATAAGTTTGTCGGATATCAGGTAAATAATATTTATATGGTTAATCTAGAGGATGTCACATCCCTTTTCTCAAAATGTCTTATTTCAAAAGAAGATGACATCTAGCTTTGGCATAGACGCGTTGCTCACATACATGTGAAGCATTTACAAAAATTATCGAAAAACAATTTAGTAATCGGTCTTCTAAAACTCGATTTTAAAACTCAAGATTCATGTGAGATGTGTCAGAAATGTAAACAAGTCAGGGATTCTTTTAATAAAAAGAATGTCATATCCACTACTAGACCATTGGAGCTTCTCCATATGAACTTATTTGTACCATCACAAATAATGAGTTTTGATGGAAGCTATTACGCCTTAGTTATTGTCGATGATTTTTCTAGATTCACTTGGACTTTATTTTTAGCATCAAAGAGCAATGCTTATAAATATTTTAAATGTCTAGCCAAGCAAATCCAAAACCAGTCTAACCTAAAGATTATTTACATTCGATCCGACCATGGTGGAGAATTCGAAAATAATAAATTTAATAAGTTCTGTAATAAACATGGTATTATGCATCAGTTCTCAGCTCCACGTACCCCTCAACAAAATGGAGTTGTTGAGAGAAAAAATAGAGTTCTAGAGGAACTCGCAAGGACTATGCTAAATGAAAAGCAAGGTCCCAAAGTATTTCTGGGCTGATGCAGTTCACACAACATGTTATGTAATAAATAAAATATTACTTAGACCTACTTCTTCAAAAACACCTTATGAAATTTTTAAATGTCGGAAACCAAATATTGCTCATTTTCATGCTTTCGGTTGCAAATGTTTTATTTTGAATAATGGAAAAAGAATTTTAAGAAAATTTGACTCGAAAGCTGATGAGGGCATATTTTTAGGATATTCATTACATAGCAAGACATTATGTGTGTTTAATAAATATACCATGCAAGTGGAAGAGTCTATTCATGTCCATTTTGACGAATCTTCTCCAAAAGAGAAGAGAAAGGTCTTTTCTGATGATGTATCAGGTACACTTGAAGAAGTACCATACCAGGATATGTAAGAAATCCAACAAGAAGTAGATCAACATCAGGAAATGCCTATCACGTGGAAAACTAAAAAGGATCATCCACTCGATAAGGTGCTAGGTGATATAACTACGGGAGTGATAACCCGAAGCTCTTTACGAAACTTTTGTAATTTTGTTGCATTCATGTCTCAATTAGAGCCTAAGACCATCGATGAAGCCATCGAGGATGTACACTGGGGTATAGCTATGCAAGAAGAGATAAACCAGTTCGAGCGAAACAATGTGTGAGACTTGGTCCCCAAATTAAAAGATCATCCCGTTATTGGCACCAGATGGGTCTTCCATAATAAGCTAGACGAATCTGGCTTAATAATTAGAAATAAGGCTCGTCTAGTGGCCAAAGTCTACAACCAAGAGGAGGGCATCGATTATGATGAAACCTACGCTCTTGTAGCCAGACTCTAGGCCATTAGGATGCTCCTGTCATTTGCATCAATCATGAACTTTAAACTTTTTCAAATGGATGTTAAAAGTGCATTTTTAAAAGGATATATTCAAGAGGAAGTGTATGTAGACCAACCACCTGGGTTTGAAAACTTCAAATACCCGAACCATGTATATAAACTCAAGAAGGTCCTCTATGGCCTAAAACAGGCTCCCAAAGCCTGGTACGATAGATTGAGTTCGTTCCTTCTAGAAAAAGGATTCCAAAGTGGTTTGGTCGACACTACTCTATTCACCCGTAGATCTGATAATCATGTTTTACTCGTACAAATATACGTTGATGATATTATCTTTGGATCTACTAATGACATCCTTTGTAAGGAGTTTTCTGAGTTGATACATGGGGAGTTTGAGATGTAGATGATGGGTGAGCTGATCTTCTTTCTTGGACATCAAATCAAACAAATGGAAAGTGGTACATTCATCTATCAGTCGAAGTATTGCAAGGAATTATTGAAGCAGTTCGACATGGAGCAGTGTAAGGACGCATCTACACCTATGACATCTACATGTTATCTAGACAGAGATGAAAAGGGAAAAGCGATTGAGGTAACCAAATATTGCGGGATAATCGACTCCCTATTGTATTTAACTGCTAGCCGCCCGGACATTATGTTTAGTGTTTGCATGTGTGCTAGGTTTCAAGCTTTGCCAAAAGAACCGCATTATATTGCTGTAAAACGTATCATGAGATATCTAAAAGGAACTATTCATATGGGATTATGGTATCCTAGGGATGCCTCCCTATCCTTTGTAGGTTATTCCGATTCTGACTTCGCTGGCTGTAAGTTGGACAGTAAAAGCACTAGTGGGACTTGTCACCTATTAGGCAGCTCCCTAGTTGCATGGCACATCAAAGAGCAAGCGTGCGTTGCTTTGTCCATCGTTGAAGCGGAATACATTGCCGCTAGCGTGTGTTGTGCTCAAATCCTTTCGATGAAGCATCAACATATGGAATTTGGGCTCATATTAAAAAAGATCCATATTAAATGTGATAACACGAGTGCCATTAACCTCTCCAAGAATCCCGTCTTGCTTTCTAGAACTAAGCATATTGAAATAAGGCATCATTTCTTGCGTGATCATGTTCAATAAGGTGATTGTATATTAGAATTTGTTGAAACAACTAAACACTTGGCAGATATTTTCACCAAGCCCCTCTCACGAGATACTTTCTATGTTCTTCGTAGAGAACTAGGAATCCTTGATGAAAAATATCTTGATTAATTTTTTATTATTATTGCCTTGCATGATCCCCTTTGAATGCCTTGTAAATGATGATTGAATGCTTATGATTCCTTGTATAATCCATGATTCTGTGCTTAAGAGCTTTAAATATACGTGATAGCTGAACATCAAATTATCCTATTAAGTTTGAAATCCATGCATGCTTTAAAAAACATCAAAAACGCTGAAACTAATGCATTTAATCGATTAAGTAACTCAATTAATTGATTACTTGGGCCAAAACTTTTAAAACTGGCATTTTCAGCTCAGGTTAATCGATTAAGAGATATTGTTAATCAATTAATGACATCAATATATCAGAAACAGAAGCGTTTCTGGATATTTTTCAAAACCCCATTCATCCCATTTTCTCTCAAATCTCAGAGGAACAAGTCCAACATCATCCTAAGCTTAATCCTAGCCCTAAACCGAATCACCCCACTGCATTTTCCCTCCATAAACCATCTTCTTCATCTCCTATTTCCAATCATTCGTTTTCCCCAAACTCAAAACCTTACCCTAGGTTTCCCTCAACCTTCCTCTAAATCTCCATGATGATTCAGTGTTTGATTGCTATGGATAGAGGACGTGGAAAGAGAATCAAGACAACCGCACAATGTCCACCGCACGCTCCAAAAACCGTGCCTCCTCCACAACCAAGGCAGAACCGCGGGGACGCATACTACTCATTAATTCTACAAGAAACTCGGTTGCAGAAATTTCAGGGAAGAAAACACACCTATATCCGGTTTGCGAATGTGACTTGGCTTGCGGAACATGGCTTACAAGCTCAAGGGGCTGTCCCCTTCTTGGAATTGATAGGTAATATTTACCCTGCTCTAGTTAGGGAGTATTACGCAAATTTTAGATATAAATATGGGAAATATTGTATTTTTTGTTCATATAAAAAAGGGTTTAAATGACTTAATGTTCACCAAATGACTTAATAGTGGTTAGGTATCATCTAAAATTAATTTATCATCCCATTTTTTGTTTTCTTTTAAAATAAGGAAATTGTTTCAAATAATTTAATAAGCACTTAATTGATTCAATAATGGTGAATTATCAAATTAATTCGAATTAAAATTAATTCGAATTACTTCACCTTACAAATTTTGTTTTTTAAATAATAAAATAATAATGAATCGAAATAAAATGTTATTAGTAGATCATTAACATGAAAATATCAATTTAAAAAAAAAAATGTGCTAAAATATTCAAATTATATCAAGTCATGAGGGACTTATTAATGAGGGTTCACTCTCAAGAGTCCAAGCTTACCCTATAAACAGAATGAAGAACAACATATTAGGACACACACAACGAAATAGAGATACGTAAAAAGAGAGAGAAATACATAAAAACATAAGTGATAAATTTATGTTGCTCCACTTGGTCCTTTCTGATACTAGAGGCACATATTCACTTTTTTCATCTTCTATTTTTAAATTTGTTTTTAATATTGATTATGTTCAATTTTATTATTATATAATTAAATTATTGTTAGTTATTATTTTTAATACATAATAATGATAAATATTATTTTTAAATAAATTTTAACTCATTGACTAAACTTTTTATTTATAAATAATGGTAAATATTCTTTTTTTTTTCCAGCAATAATGGACACAAAGTTTAAATAATTATTTTCCCATATTAATATAAAAATAAGAAATATCTAATCTTATGATGGATGGAGGAATGGTCACGAATGCTTGCTTCTTTTCCTTAATAATCAATTTTTTACCTAGAATTATGTAATCATTATTCACTATTATTCATAAAGATATGAGAAAGACATAATCTTATTAGGCACAAATATAAAAAAATAGATACATATTCTCCTTAATTAATAAATTAAATAAATAGACAAACAAAATTTAATGTGTAAAATAATTCATGGTATTTAGTAAGGATTGGGTTTTGAACAGATGAATATGGTGCTAGTACTTCCTATAGTGTGTAACTAATCTCTGAATATGGGTTTCGTAGCACCGTGTTTTTCCAAGCACGTTTAATTAAATAATTTGTTATTAATAAATTAATTATAGAAATCAATCAGTAATATTTTAGGCTAAACCTCAGTTCAGTATTAGTCTTGTATTATAATATTTTTTATTGCCCTATTTTTTCAAGATTTTAAGAGAATAAAAGTTTCTAAGACAATTTCGGGTCATTTTATCGAGTTTTCGCCCAGGTTTTGATCGTATATTTTCGGATGAAGTTATCCGGTAATACTTGGGCAAGACTTCAATTGTGAAATAATGTTGCATCAATAAATTCAGAGTATTAATCACATCATGGGTTAATGACTTGCCAAACAAGCAAAGTCAAAGCTTTCATAATCTCCTAAATCACTCACCAAATCTCCTCACTCCACCACCATTAGACACATCACCTAAGCTAGCCTAAAGCTAGATTGCCTCTCATTAATTCTCAGATTTGAGAGTGGGTGAGGCTCTGCCGTAAATACCTCACCCCATCCTCTCCTTTTTACACTAATTCTCCTAAAGAAAGTTAATGTATTCTTTCTATTTATCTCTTCTTCATTTTTCTCCACATACACCATGAGAAAATCATGATCTCTTAGTATGTTATTCATGGAGTTGAGTATATGTTTGATTTCTTTAAATATTTTATAAGTCATGACTAAATGGGATGATAATGAAATCATATGAACCTTTGTATAGTTTTTGACTTATGTAAAACTTAAAATTTCTTCCTTGTTCTTAGATGGAAAAACTATATCTTTGGACAAGGTTAGATGAATTTATTTGCTTTAGAAATATTGGAACTTGTTGTTAATATTTGAATGTGTTTAAATGTTATGATTTAAACATTAAAGGAACCTTTATTGTGTTTAATAAAAGTTTATCTCTATTCTTGAAAGTTCAAAATGTTTATGAGTTTTTGTTGAAAAAGTTTCATTTTTAAAAGGTATTATGTGTAAAAAGTTGTTTAGCATATGTTATTCTTTGATTTCCAAGTTAAAGTAATGATTTGAGATAAAAATTGATTTATTAAATGTTAGGTATCAGTGGTTACAATACACTTAGAAGGGGGGTTGAATAGGTGTAGCGGTTAGAATATCCGCTTTTCGAAACTCAACACTTAATGCTGAATCACCCCTATTTAATCGATTAAAAGAATATGGATAATCGATTAACGGACTTGATTTAATCGATTAAAACAGAAACAGTAAGCTTAGGCAGATTCGATTACTTGCACGACAATTAACCGATAATAAAACGAACACACAGAGCTTACAGTATTATCAGAGTATTAACAGTATAGCAAATATACAGAATATAGCAATTAATTCTACTATACAAGTTAACCGATTAAATGCAATAAAGAGAGAGAGAAAGAGAGAAAGAAAAATCCTGCAACACGATTTTTATCCTGGTTCGACTACATCCAGGCCTCCCGGCTGATTTGGGAGATTTTCTTCACTATAATTGAATCAATGTTTTTACATGCACATCATCCAATTACAACAACTTAGACATTCACAAGAAAATAAAGAACCTTATTCTATGGTTTGACTCCCTTCCTACCG
>NW_017723019.1:131966-144863 GCF_001865875.1 Lupinus angustifolius
CTTAGTTATTGAGTCTAGGTTAGGTAAACCTAGATGCAAATCTCACAAGTTCTAAAAACTATCATATCATTTACATGAGACATGCCATCTAGCTTATCATATGTTCATGCATTAATCATACATGTTATTTGTGAATCTTAGGCATAACATAATGGTAAAACATGTATAGTGATAAGCATAACATATTGGCAGTTTACCATTTAATATCTTAACTGAAAATATGTCAGTTAATCAATTAAGAAAGGCTTTAATTGATTAACGTGAAAACAGTTTTAATCAATTTCAACAAATAACTGAAAAACAGAATTCAGTTATTCTAAACAGCCCATTAATCGATTAACAGGGCACTTAATCGATTAACTGGGCATAAAACATTTTTTCTATATAAACTGTGTTTTTACACCATGCTTAATACATTCATTCATTATTAGAATTGCTAAGTTGCATATTTTCGTGTTCATTATATGTCATATAGGCAGAGAGAATTGCATGTGAGATTAGTGAGAGATAGTATCATGCTAAGGGATTAAAATGCCATCCATTTCATGTGATTAAATGTGTTCATCATTCTGTATTTCTTGCATGATTCTTTCAATTCTTTCAGAGATTTATTAGGGTAGAAATTACATGTTCTTCATAATTCTGATCTTATACATATTCATAATCATTTGTGAGATTTGCATAGGGTTTATAGCTTGTTCTTAATTGTAATATTTGAGCTATTTTGTACTTCATATTACTATGTATTTTTTGTATTTTTGTAACAAGGAAACTTGTCTCTTGGTGTCGTACCACCAATGAGATACAGAGAGTATTCACCAAGACTTGGAGGTCTTGAGTTTAGAACACACTCTTGGCTGGAGCTGGATCATAAGAAAGGTTTTACTAGGCGATTGGTGGCGCGTCGCTCATATTCATGTAAAGCATCTAGATAAATTATCTAAAAATAATTTGGTCGATGGGCTACCAAAACTTGATTTTAAAACTCAAGAAACTTGTGATACTTGTCAAAAATGTAAACAAGTTAAAAACTCTTTTGCTAAAAATAATGTGATATCTACAACAAGACCCTTAGAGCTACTCCATATGGACTTGTTTGGACCATCACAGGTTATGAGTTTTGGTGGTAGCTTTTATGCTATAGTAATCGTTGACGATTTCTCTAGATTCACATGGACACTATTTCTATCGTCCATGAGTGATGCTTTCAAGTCTTTCAAAAACCTTGCCAAACAAATCCAGAATCAATTTAATCATAAGATAGTATATATTCGATCTGATCATGGTGGCGAATTTGAAAACCATCAATTTGATAAATTTTGTGATAAATATGGTATTATGCATCAATTCTTAGCCCCTTGTACCCCTCAACAAAATGGAGTTGTTGAGAGGAAGAATCGAGTCTTAGAGGAGCTTGCTAGAACCATGCTAAATGAAAGCAAGGTTCCTAAATTGAAATGAAAGCATGGTTCCTAAATTTTTGGGCTGATGTAGTGCATACAACTTGCTATGTGATAAATTGTATACTCTTGAAGCCTACTTTTTCAAAAACTCCTTATGAACTTTTAAAAGGCCGAAAACCTAATATTGCTCATTTTCATGTTTTTGGCTGTAAATGTTTTATATTAAATAATCGAAAAAGAGCTTTAAGTAAATTTGATTCAAAAGCTGACGAGGGTATACTTTTGGGGTATTCATTGCATAGTAAAGCTTATCGAGTCTTTAATAAATATTCAATGCAAGTAGAAGAGTATGTACATGTCCATTTTGATGAATCTTCTCCAAAAGAGAAGAGGAATGTATTTTATGATGATGTTGCAGGTGCTTTGGAAGAAGAATACTCTAAGGACATGGACCAAGACAAAGAAGCAGAAGCATAGCATATTGTCCAAGATGAGCATTAGGACCTGCCAATCGTGTGGAAGACTAACAAGGATCATCCACTCGACAAAGTGATAGGTGATATAACTATGGGGGTGGTAACCCGTAGATCTTTACATAACTTTTGTAAATTTGTTGCATTTGTATCTCAAATCGAGCCTAAGACCAAAGATGAGGCCATTGAGGATGTGCACTCGGGTATAGCTATGCAAGAAGAGCTAAAACAGTTCGAGAGTAATAATGTATGGGACTTGGTCCCTAAGCCTAAAGAACATCCAATGATTGGTACTAGAAGGGTCTTTCATAAAAAATTAGATGAATCTGGTTTGATAATCAGAAATAAAGCTCGCTTAGTGGCCAAAGGCTACAACCAGGAGGAGAGCATCGATTATGATGAGACCTACGCTCTTGTAGCCATATTAGAGGCCATAAGGATGCTTTTATCCTTTGCATCAATTATGAACTTCAAGCTCTTTCAAATGGATGTCAAGAGTGCCTTCTTGAATGACTACATTCAAGAGGAGGTATATGTAGATTAACCTCCCGGCTTTGAAAATTTTAAATATCCGAACCATATATATAAGCTGAAAAAGACCCTTTATGGCCTGAAACAAGCTCCCAGATCTTGGTATGATAGATTGAGCTCTTTCCTCTTGGAAAAGGAGTTCGTGAGGGGTATGGTTGATACTACCCTCTTTATTCGTAGATTAGATAATAATGTGCTTTTAGTTCAAATATATGTTGATGAAATAATCTTCGGATCTACTAATGACATTCTTTGTAAAGATTTTTTGAGTTGATGGAGGGTGAATTTGAGATGTCGATGATGGATGAGCTGACCTTCTTTCTTGGACTTCAAATCAAAAACATGGAAAGCGACATCTTCATTCATCAATCGAAATATTGCAAAGAGTTACTGAAGAAGTTCGATATGGAAAAGTGTAAAGAGGCTTTGATAAGTGCCAAACATACCTAAATTTCATACACTTTTATGGAATTAAATCTATTATCATTTTTAGATCACATTCGGCACCAATGGCATTTTGGGCATTGTGGAAGTCGAGGATATGTATTGAAGTGAAGATTGTAATTTTATTTTAGGAGTTGTTTTTATTGTAATTTAGCTTTAGGCCCATTGTGTAGGCCCAATTCGGTTTTATATGTGTTGGAGGGGTTAAATTCGGATTCCCCACTCCAAACACACACACTTCATTTTTCTCTCATTTTGAAATATACACATTTCCGTTTTCCCCTCTTTTTACTCTGCTAGGGTTTCACTCATTCTTCATTTTCATTTTCGGTTTGTTCTACCATTGCCATGGAAGGCTAAATTTTTGGACTAAGTTCCTTTGGTAATGTATCACAACTCTTGAGGTTTAGTTATTAATGCATTTTCGGTTTCTTTATTGTTGATTTCTTCTATCTTATTTCTGAATATGGTTTTCTTAATTCCATTGCTTAGAAACTGGTTGGTTGAGTTTATCTTCACTTAGTTGATTTACTCTCTCTAGTGCATGAATGCTTAGTTTGTGTGAATTTGTTAATCGTTTCATGATTATATTTATTTCGCCTAGTTAGAGGTTTAGGTTCTGAAACTTTGAATTGATTATCGCTTAGTTAATTGATTCTCAACAAATTCGGAAGATATGGTTGGAATCTGAAAATAATCTTTTGAAACCGAGGATTGAGTTGTGAACAAATGTTCCAAAGGGATTTAGCCATTTTATTACATTGCTTAACTATTGTTTCTAATTTTGATTTAAGTTCATACTATCCAACAACAAAAACCCCCTTGTGTGTGTGTGAGTATAAGGTGTTTCAAGCTTTGCTTGAAAGATAATCCTTGGGAAACGACCTAGGAGTCACTTCCTAGTACTGCAGTTTTAATTGTTATATTATTTGTATCGGGTACGGCCTCAATCTCCTTCTTTCTTGGACTACAAATCAAACAAATGGAAAATGACATCTTCATTCATCAATCGAAATGTTGCAAGGATTTACTGAAGAAGTTTGACATGGAAAAGTGTAAAGAGGCTTCAACACCTGTGGCATTCGCTTGCTATCTAGACAAAGATGAAAAGGGAAAATTAACCGAGGTAACCAAGTATCGTAGGATTATCGGCTCATTATTGTATTTAACTAAAAGTCACCCCGATATTATGTTTAGTGTTTGTATGTGTGCTAGATTTCAAGCTTTGCCTAAAGATTCACATTATACTGCTGTAAAATGCATCATGAGATATTTAAAAGGAACAACTAATATAGGATTATGGTATCCTAGGGATGCCTCATTATCCTTGGTAGGGTATTCCGATTCTGATATTGTGGGATGTAAGTTGGATCAGAAGAGCACTAGTGGGACTTGTCACTTATTAGGCAGTTCCATAGTTGCATGGCACAGTAAAAAGCAAGTGTGTGTTGCTTTGTCCACCACCAAAGCAGAATATATTACCGCTAGTGTGTGTTGTGCTCAAATCCTTTGGATGAAGTAGCAACTTAAGGACTTTGGACTTAACCTAGAAAAGATTTCTATAAAATGTGATAATACAAGTGCCATAAACCTATCCAAGAATACCGTTTTGCATTCTAGAACCAAGCATATTGAAATTAGACATCATTTCTTGCATGACCATGTACATAAAGGCAATTGTGTGCTTGAATTTATTGAAACTACTAAGCAATTGGCTGATATTTTCACCAAGCCTCTCTCACGAGATACTTTCTATGATCTTCGAAGAGAACTTGGAATCCTTGATGAAAATTATCTTGATTAAAATCCTCTAAAACTTCATTATGTGCTTCGCATAATTAATGTCTTATATGCTTCAAAATATATATTTGTTGTGAATGCATTATATTCCTATTATGACTCATGATCTTGTATGACAAGTTGAAAATGTATATGTGTTTGAGTAAAAATTGCTTGATAAATTTTAGAAATCTATGCATGCTTTTAAAACCCAAAAACCTCTTGATTCTACAAATCTGATGTGAGTTAATCGATTAATTATATTTCTTAATCGATTAAAATGAGTTACAGTAGCAAATATTTCATTTTTCACTAAATTTAATCGATTAAGATGCATTTTAATCGATTAGCTAGGCTCATTTTTCTAAAAATCTGGATTTATGCTGCTTTGTAATTTTGAGACATATTTTCTCTATGCTTTTTGGGTTGTAACTCTAACTATCTACTTTTGTTGCACTATTGTGAGTTGATATGCATGTCATTTGAACTTAAATCATTACTATTTTGGTTTTAATTTGCTTACATAACACTCCTATCTATGTCAAATATAGCATAAATACATGTTTAGTCGTCCTTGATCATGTTTGATTATATGTATCTCTTATGTTTGATTGAGCTTGCTGTTTGAATGCTATAATATTAATGCTTGATCATTCCATGTTTTATTAGTTCATGTATAACCTTCAATGCCATTAAATCTGTCATATTGCTGTATTCTGTTGTTTTAATCGATTAACCAACTATTTTAATAGATTAAATGCTTATCAATGTGTGCACATGTTCAATTTTTTCATCAACTGGTTAATTAAATACATTCCCAATATTAATTGATTAATTACAGTTTGAGTTCACTTCATATCTCTTCTTACTTTTGACCAAAACTTCATTTAGTTTATCTTTTTGATAATGTCAAAAGGGGGAGAAAGATTGTTTTGTTGTCTGATGTGTGCAAGTTGTAAAATAAAATTCAGCTTCCGTTGTCTAGCTATGCGCTTTAACTTTGAAATCAACAACCATGCATTCTATGACTACCTTCAAGCTATGCATCAAAACAAAATTTGGTGTTGAGTTTATCATCATTAAAAATTGGGAGATTGAAAGTGCAAACTGTCAAGATAGAAATTAGCTTGCTTATGTTTTGATGAAGACAAAGGAATTAGTGAAAGTTTAAAGATAACTCAACAAATCAACATGCCAAAGATTCAAGTGCTTCATGTCTAAATTAGAGTCTTAGATATGTGTGTTAGTTATTGAGTCTAGGTTAGGTAAACCTAGATGCAAATCTTAGAAGTTCTAAAAATTGTCATATCATTTACATGAGACATGCCATCTAGCTTATTATATGTTCATGCATTAATCATACATGTTAATTGTGAATCTTAGGCATAACATAATGGTAAAACATGTAGAGTTGATAAGCATAACATATTGGTAGTTTACCATTTAATATCTTAACTGAAAATATGTTAGTTAATCGATTAAGAAAGACTTTAATCGATTAACGTGAAATAATTTTAATCAGTTTCAACAGATAACTAAAAAACAGAATTCAGATATTCTAAACAGCTTGTTAATTGATTAACAGTGCACTTAATCGATTAACTGGGCGTAAAATAACTTTTCTATATAAACTGTATTTTTACACCATGCTTAATACATTAATTCATTCATTTTTAGAGTCTCTAAGTTGCATATTTTCGTATTCATTATATGTCATATAGGTAGAGAGAATTGCATGTGAGATTAGTGAGAGATAGTATCATGCTAAGGGATTAAAATGTCATCCATTGCATGTGATTAAATGTGTTCATCATTCTATCTTTCTTGCATGATTCTTTCAATTCTATTAGAGATTTATTAGGGTAAAAATTATATGTTCTTCATAATTCTGATCTTATACATATTCATAATCATTTGTGAGGTTTGTATAGGGTTTATAGCTTGTTCTTAATTGTAATATTTGAGCTATTTTGTGCTTCACATTACTAAGTATTTTTTGTATTTTTGTAACAAGGAAACTCGTCTATTGGTGTCGTACCACTAATGAGATACAAAGATTCTTCATAAGACTGGGAGGTCTTGAGTTTAGTACATATATTTGGATGGGGTTGGATCATAGGAAAGGTTTTACTAGGCGATTGGTAAGGTCAAATCAAGGTAGAGGTTCTGGGAATTCAAGAAGGTAGCGTTCAAGCTCTCGTAATTGGAAGTGTGTATGTAAGATACATTGGCTTCAATTTTAGTGAAGAAAATCTCTCAGATCGAAAGGGAGGATTGTATGTAGTTTTGCAGTGGACCACAAAATGAACCACTATAAAAACCTTGTTGCATGTTATTTCTTACCCTTATCTCTTTAATGTTTTAAGTTGTTTTTAATTGCCTATTGTAGTTGATAATTTGAATATAGTATCTCTGCCATATAAAGATCATTTCTGTTCAAATATATTTGCTATATCATTTTTGTATAATCTGTGAGTGATTGTGTAATCGAGCCATTCAACAACTGTTAATTCTGTGCGACTTAATCGATTAAGGCAATCTTTAATCTATTAACTGAGTGATTTTCCAGAATAGGGCTTTGATGCGAATAGCGGGAAGTGGGAACCGCGACACCTATTCAACCCCCTCCTTCTAGGTGTATTCTATCACTAATACGTAATAAACTTATGATTTATAGTTCATGACTATGAAATCAACACCTAATAACCCTCGAGGTTATCCTAAAATTTGAAGGTGTTGAGATGATCATGAAATTAGTTGTGTTTTCTTTAGTAGCATACATTAAATGAGGAGATTGACCTAAAAAGTCTTGACTTTATAAACTTAAAGTGTTATGAAGTCTTAGATAGAAAAATGATTTAAAAGTGTTGATCTTGGTTAAGTTAGCTTACTTTAAAGTGGTAAGATTGACTTAAAAAATATTGTTTTTCTTTAAGTTGGCTTACTTTAAAATGGTAAGTCTAACTTAATAATCTTACTTAAAAATATTAATCTTAATAAAAATGTTTTACTAGCAAAAGATAAGTTTTATGAATAGTTATCATTACCAGTGAGTCTGAGTTAGGTAAACTTAGATGCAAGTCTCACAAGCCATTATAATTGTCATATCGTATTCATGAGGCATATAATCTAGTTTATTATATGTTCATGCATTAATCATGCATGTTATATATGCATATTAGGCATAACATAATTGCTAAAACATGTATATGAGTCAAGCATAACATATAAGTAGTTTACCATTTAATCATGTATGAAAATACACTGGTTAATTGATTAACCTTAAGGCTTAATCGATTAACGTGTCTATTCTGTTATAATTGTTTTCTGTTTTAACTGTGTAACTGATTGCAACGGTTTGAAGGGTCAAATCTGTTTTGTATAAGGTCTGGCAAATTGTAGAAACGTGTAGTAATTGAATATCATTGTTTTAGAACCATTAGAGATCATATTGTGAAGAGAGATGCATGTGTGAGGAAGAGAGATTAACATGCTTAGTTGATGTTATTCATGGTGTATTACATGTTGTTTTCATATGCTTAATCTCATCCGTTCTTTCTTGCATGTTCATGCATTCTTATTAGAGATTTTAAGAGAAATATTTTGTGCTTACTGTTTTGTATTAACTCACATATGCATGATGGCTTGAGGTACTTGAGTGAGGGTTAATCATTGAGTTTTCATTATTGTAAAATCCGAGTATTAAGTACTCATTCATAACTCAAAGCATTGTAATTCAAGGATTTGGAAAATCCTAGCTGCGGTTAGGTAAGGTGTTCTTCATAAAGACTTTAAGGTCTTGGGATAAAGAGCGATACCTTGGTTGGGGCCAAATCACGGTAAGAAAGGTTTACTTGGGAGGCGGTTTTGGGAAAGATCAAACCAAGGGTGACGAAGTTCTTTGGGTTCCAAGAATGGAGCATTCAAGTCTTGTAATTGAGTTGGTGTATGTAACGATACAAGGTTTTCAATTTAGTGAAGAGAATTCTCCAAAGATCATAAGGGGAGGCCTGGATGTAGTTTGCAGTGGACCGCAAACGAACCAGGATAAAAATCCATTTGTGCAAGTTGTGCTCTCTTAATCTCCTTTATAATTCTTACTGTTTTAATTCGATTTTGAAGCTCATATTTTGCATACTAATACCTTGTTATATCCTTGTTAATATTGCATAAAAGTATATGTTGTATCTCTGCTTATCTATTGGTAAATATATGTGCAAGAAGTTGATCTGGTAATTTTGTTTCTGTTACAAGTTAATCGATTAAGCCCATTGGTTAATCGATTAACTGGGCTTTTTCAGCAAGTGTGTAAAAACCAAAAAGCAAAACATGAGCTCCGCCACACCTATTCAACCCCCCTTCTAGGTGTATTCTGCCACTGATACCTAACACTGGCTTGGGCGAGACAACTCTCGCCTGAGCTGAAATATGCACAATGAAAAGTTGTTGTTTTCTTGCTTAAGCGAGACAGCTATCGCTTGAGCCACATGTGCCTTATAAAAATGGTGATTCCTTGCTTGAGCAAGATAGCTCTCGCTTGAGCGAGAGGGATCTATACAAACAAGACTTCTTGACTCGTCTGAACAATAACTCTCAAAGGTGTGAGAGTCAAATGGCATTTTTGTCATCAAGAATTCATTCACTTCCAATCCCATTCAATAAAACCTAAAAAACCTTCATAGGAAATTATTGGAAATGATACAAAGTAGAGTTGTCATATCTAAAGTGATGTATGTGAAGAATTGCATGGTTAAGGAAGAGGCCCGCAAGTGTTATATTCTGCCCACATAGTGAGATCGTCTGACTGTAAGAGGCTTGGCTGGAGAGCCGTCCTAGGTGATTCAGCGATGGTTCGTAGTGGTGCTGAGAAGTATTATATGCTCATGCAGCGAGATCGTCTGACCGTAAGAGGCTTGGCTTGAGAGCCGTTCAGGGTGATTCAACGATAGTTCATAGTGGTACTGAGGTTTATTCTCTATGGTTTAAATGTTAAGATCGGGTCTCACTAGAAGCATTCCCAATGAGCAATGTCTTAGGATGGGCAGATCGTTATAAAAGATAGATTAAAAGATTTAATTTGCTAACTTCGGTTAGTGTGCATATTCATTGTGAATAATGAAGTAATGGAGAGGAAATTTATGGGAGACAAACGAGCCCCGAAATTTTGAGAGGGATAGCAATGGCGGTGATTCGTCAGCAAAATCTTGAGGGAGCCTCGTGTATTCCTGGATGAGGTATTCTGTTGGATCATACAATACTCACAGCGCAAACTAGACGATCTCTGACAACCCCTCTTTGCAACCAGGATCGATGAGAGGGATGCCCATAAAGTGTTTGATACGACACCTTCCTAAAATAGAGAGTTCTGTTGGAACAGATCGATCATATATACATCCTTGTGAGGAATAAGTTTTGGTGCAATCAAATCGACTTGTTATGGGACTTGTACTCTCGGTTATTTTCGAATAGTTATTGGGAGGATAATGGTGTAAGGATCATGGACATATACATAGCATGCATATATGGTATTTATCGATATTGATTCTAAAATCATAAGTTTTATACTTCATTCATCATTAATACATGTGTGTATGATCATATGATATATGTGTACTTGTTCTTTATCTTGGGGGTGATATTCTGTGTAATTCCACGACGTCAATGATAAGTTTTTCATTAGATGTTTTACTCTCTTCTTTCTTTCTAGTGTACTCGTATACATCCATGTTTAGATGGACAGATCAACGATGATCATGGGCTACCACTTTACCATGTCCCAAGAGGGGGCATGGAACGTTGACGGAAACAGATACACCTACACTGGTCCCTGCCACCTGGAATTGGATCTTGTATGTGATGGCTCTGTGTTGCATCTCCTGGCATATTACGCAGTTCAGGAAGCATCATTCACCCTACCAGAGCGAAGGTTCATACCTGCCATTCCATCCACACCAACTGAGGCACGAGGCAGACCAGAGGCTGTTAGGACCTGGCCCTAACCGAGATTCTCATCTACAGACTCAACATCAAGAGGGACGGAAGGAGTAGGCATGGCTACTTCATCGGGGCCTAGGGGGTACACCCCGGACCCTTCGATGGATTGGGCAGCAGATGAGGTGGTTGAGGACGAGAGTGATAACTATGTAGAGTTAATTTGCATAGAGGATTTAGTGGAGGTTATAGAGATCTCTTCAAACTCGAAGATCGAGTAAGACCCGAGTGAGGTTTCCAGTGCACCACCGGTCTAGGAGCTCCTTTCTTTCTTTTGATAGGGAACCTGTGTAGGGTACTTTTGTAATGTCAACGCCCCCAACATTATTTTATTTGTATTTGTATTTTTAGTCTGTGTTAGGAGCGAAGAATAGATTCGCCTTGTATTTTGTAAACCATGATGTACATATTAAAAATTCAATAATTGATTCATGAGAAGTATTCAAAAAAGAATTGTATTTCGTTCAATTTCATTTTAAGTATTAAATTATTTCCGCAAAGGTTTGAAAATGTGACTTCTTGAAAGAGAATAGATAAAATAAAAAAAATGATTTGTAAGAGATTATATATAGTAATTATGAAATGATTTTCGGGGCGTTACACGTATTAAATTCAAGGACCATTATATTCCTAAAAATGAGCTTCAAGAGAGTTTTCTACGTTTTAACCACAAAAATACAGTGACGACTCCAACTCATTGTATAACATGTGTTGAGCCGAAAATCTAGGCACACCAAAATTTAATAGTGAGATTACAGCTTGTATCATATCTTGCTTTCTGCTACGAGCCGATAAATAATTGTAGTCATTTGTACTATTTCTACTATTAATAGGGGTGAAAATCGGTTAATGATTAATGTCAACTCTTCTCCTATTAATTCTCCTTTAAAAATTAATTATTATTTAATAAAGTTAAAAGGATTTAATTAATTAGTTCTGGGAATTTAATAAGGAGATTTTGACTTATGCATTATCTTGTTTTTTTATCTTAGATAATAAACTTTTACCTCAAAACTAAGTTGTCTTGCTTCCCTCATTATACATGAGATGTTGTAGGAACAAAATAAACTCTTGTGAGACACAAAAAATATAATAAATTATTTTTATTAATCAAATTTTGAAAATAAATTAAGTGTATAAATGCCATGCAATAAGCGAGTGTATCATTTTTTATGGGCAGACGATATGCTAATATCTCCACTAGTTCGTAATCAACTTCCAAACTCAAAATTTGGTTTGAAAAACACATTTTTCAATTCTAGTATAAAAGATAGTTTTCTATATTTTATCCGAAAAAATATAGTAACAACTCGATGTATTTTGGTACATGTCAATATCAAGTTCAACTATAAACTAGCCTCCTATTATCATCAGTCATCCTTATTCTTTTCATCGTAAAAAATATATTCTTTCATTATTGACTTTCGAAAATTGAGATCATATTCAAGTATGCAAAAATATTATTTAGAGGTAATATCTTTTATAATATTTGCTTCTTTTGAAGAACCCTTGGAGCGTTTCTTTGAAAGCAAACAAGATTGCTGTTATTATTTTTATTTTAATGTTGTTGATAAGTGCCAAACATACCTAAAAATCATACATTTTTATGGCACTTATCTTAAGCATAATTGAGAAAAACCAACTTAAAATAATATTTTTTGTATAAAATATCACAATTTGGTATATTTGTGTTTGTATTGCCTTTTTATGTATTTTGTACGAAATAAAATGAAGAAAAGAAGAGAAAAGATTCATGGTCAAAAAGCAACAAAAGTCAAGAAAATCAAGGTGCTCAACCAAGCAACTGAGCATGGAACAAGCCTCGCTGAGCTACCTGGCCACCTACCTGACCTGGCCACCTGCCTGACCTGGACCAAACTGCTCAACCAGACAGCTGAGCGGACCTGCTTAGCCGCTCAGCCTAGCACCACACTAGGCTTGGCACGGTCAGAAATATGCTTGACACGGTTAGACACGAGCTTGGCACAAGACCAAGCTGCTGCACAAGCTGCTCAGTGGTCCAACCAAGATGCTCAGTGGAGAACCAGACTCCTGGCCAGATCAATAAGCATCAAGTCACGTCTCAGTCAACACGGTCAGAAGTTGTTGAACAAGCAACTCAGCGGTGAAGTAGGTGCGCTGGGCGGTGCTTACCAGACTTGACTTAACCATCAAGCAAACCATGAAGTCATCCATGACCTCACCTCAAGTATTCCACCATAGGCTTTTCAGAAGTACCTCACAATAGCTAGGTCTCATAGCCCACAACTAGCTTT
>NW_017723019.1:144963-146088 GCF_001865875.1 Lupinus angustifolius
AGCGGTCTGGCAAGAGGCCTATAAATAGAGGCCAATTCCTTCGAGCAAAAGAGATTGGAATACACCATTTCTTCATAAATTCCTCTTCTCATTTGAAAAACATTGTAAATTTATTCTAAATTCTTCCTAGTTGATTCCTCTTCTTTTCCTTTCATTTTAGGTAGTTTTTAGGCTAGTTTTAGAGTAGTTTTTCATGTAATTCAAGAGGAGAAAAGGAGAAGGCAAATGAGATACAAAAATCAATTTTGTACTCTCATTTGGAACTCAAAAGCATCCAATCCTTGGATGGATAGCTCATGCTCCTAAACATTTTCTTTTGAACAAGGTTATGTAATTTCTACTTCTTCTTAATTTACAAAAGTTTGGATTTTAATCATTCAAGTTGGTGCTTTGGTTAATATTATTTGTTTGAGAAGAACTTAATGCTTTTTTTAGATTGATCACCTAAAAAATGATTTCAAGTCAATAAAATTACTTGTCTCAAACACTTAACAAATAAACTAAGAAGTAGTTGTACTACTTAGTTTATTTGTCAAGTTAAGCATGCTTTTCTTAAGATCTTACATTCATCACTCATTCAATATTAGAGTCACCAATGGTTAGGGTGTGACAACCTAATCTTTTTTATGGTCGTAATATTTTTTAAGTGATGAATATAAGTGTTTATGATTCTACCATTTTAGGATATACACTAAAAGGAGGATTTCAGACCTTGGTGTTTGGGGTTAACCAAAGTAAAAGATAAGAACTTGTCTAAGTAGTTCAAACTCAAAAGAAGATGAGAAATATATTTTCCATATTCAAAATGATCTTGTCTCCTCAAGAATTTGTTAATATTTAGTTTTATATTTATTGTTACTTGTTTATATTCACTTTAAACAAAAACCAATCAAAATATGTTCAAATCCATTATTTGTGCATTGACATGTTTATACGATTCATTTTATTATGCAATTCCTTGTGGTTTGACATAACCCTATACTATACTACAATTGAATCTTGAAAGAGGTGTAAATTGTAAAATAGTAAAGTGTTATCAATAAATTTATTTGTTGAAAACACCTTTTAATATACAAAAGTGATGAAACTAACCTACTAACTTTTATTTATTGTTATTTACTTTCC
>NW_017723019.1:146188-175797 GCF_001865875.1 Lupinus angustifolius
TCTTTATTTATTTATTTGTATCTAACAACTAATTATTCATCACTTTTATATATTAGAATACCATTAAACTGAAGATGGAATTTATTCCACAAAATCGAGATGGTATTCAAAGGTACTTAATAATTATGTAATAGGTAATTGCTTCGATACCATTATACCGGCGTTAGAATTTAATTCTAACAAAGCCGAGATGGGGCAAAGAATGAATGACTTATTCACATGATTACTAAAAAAGTAAGTTGTAACTGGAATATTCTTGAAACCATTATACCGGCGTTGGAATTTATTTCAACAAAGCCGAGATGGCGAACAAAGAATAAAATCGAGTTCTCTTACTTACAAAAAGGACATAACAAAAATGAGAGTATTAATCTTTCAAAAAATTGACACTGATGTCAGGACGATTTGTTGAGAGAAGAAAACTCCCAACTAAAATAAATTAAACACCGAACTACCCTTTCAATAGTTGTGATGGGCTTTTCTTATTATTCATTTTATTTTTATTTTTTCTATATTTTTTTCCTATGAATATTTTTAATTTGCTTTCATATTAGTCATATAGGATGAGGATTGAAGAGATTAGTTCTTTACTCATATTTTTCTTTTCTAATGTTTGATTCTATGAGCAATAATTATTGGGATGAGCAAACATGCATAACAAATTGATTAATTTCTGACACATATGATGAGGAGCTAGTATTGATTAAAAAAAAGATAGTGATATAATCCTTGCTCATCCTTGTTTTTCTCATAGCATAGAAGATCTCATGTTTTAAATTTGAGAAACTACTGCTAAAGAACACAATTAGACTAGCAGTACACATGTGTGTTCGCATGGATACTCTGAATTGATTCTATTGAAATCAAATTAATATAGTATACAAACATAAAATAAAATATAATATAGGTCGAACAATTTGAAATGAAAAAATGAATGGCATCCAAAAGATTATTGAGGGAAGAAAAAATTTATTTGTGAAAAATTAAACATAGAGAAGTTGTTAGAAAGATAGAAAAAATGTTAACTTGCAAGACAAAGTAAAATGAGCGTAGAATTTTTATCAATGAAAAAGTTGAAGGACATTTGGGTATGTCACTCAAGAAAATAAATATTATATCAAAATAATATCAACTCTAAAACTGAAGAATATTATATATCATGAAGTTATCAAAACATTAATTATAGCCCATAACACATGTCTTACACTCTTACTTCAAAATTTACCAAAAATATCTAATAAATAACACATGTCAAAATTTTAGAGCATCTATTTTTATTATTTCATCGGTAAAGAATTGGATATTAAATTAATAATACGAATGACAAAAAATAAAAAATAAAAACGATACTAATGATATAGTAAATTGAAACAGTACATATGTTTACATTAGATAAGGCAATTTTTTTTAAAGTTAAGGTGCAAAGCACCAAGTAATATATATTAAAATCAGTAACCAAGAGTACAAGAAAGAGCAACAGCCAGAGGCTACATATTTTTGAACCTATAACTAGGAAGACCAAGTCTCTCCCTACGAACATCCTGGCGAATTAAAAGAGGGGTATGATCCCACCAACTATCAACTTTAGAAGAAATGCCAAAGAAGGCTAATTTGTTAGAATAAGTGTTTCCTTCTCTATAAATATGAGAAACTTTGAAGACCATAGAAGATAGGAGAGTTTGGCAGAAATGCCATTTATTGAGCAGCTTCCAAGGAACATTGAACTTACCAAGAAAAATATCCACCACGATAGTTGAATCGTTCCAACCAAAGAGAATTCCAGCCATTCTTGTGGGCAATCCCTACGACTATGATTGTAGCATGGAGTTCAACATGAAGAAAGTCTTGATTGTTGTATAAAGAAGCAAAACCACCCATGAAATATCTATAATTATCCCTGAAAATGCCACCCCCGAAGGACTTAGAGCTCCATGAGTAGCACCATTAGTATTAGCCTTGGTCCAACCCACCAAAGGAGCCAGCCACAAAACCTCTGTTAGTTTAGGAGCCAAACTGTAGTTGATAGAGACATTTAGAGTCCTTAGAGTATAGAAATCCTGCAAGGAGTTTAGCTTGATTTTAATATTTGCTTGGTCCAAGCTATTCCACTAATCCTCAAATCTAGAATGATTCCTGCAAAACCAAACTATGTTGACAACATGGATAATTCCCGCAACAAGAACACCTTTTAGTAGGGGGCTTCTTTTTTTATTACAATTGAAAAGTATAGCATCTATTAAAGAGATATCAAGTTGAGTGTGAAAGATGATGCTTAACCACTGCTAAAGAGAAACAACAAAATTGCACTCCAAAAACAAGTGATTAGAAGACTCAGAGTTATTCTTATAGAGGCTACATATAGAAGCCAAATTGCAGCCCCTTTTTTGAAGGTTCTCGTTTGTGGGCATCTTTGTCACATCCCAAATTTTGGCTCTCTGCTTATATATAAGTGTCTATTATTCTCTTAAATAATAGGGAGCTATGTGAAATCTTATGTCCATTACAAAAGATTACTCGAGTAAGAAGTCAACTTACTTGAGTTATAGATTGGTAGTGAGAGGAGATATGAAATGAGTTGTGTGCCTGGAATTTCATTAGGAAAAGTTCATGATTTTTTATATATCATAAATTAGAGTTATATCATGAGATAAAGATATAAAAATAAGTATGTCAGAAACTCAGTAGAAAGTTTCGCACATTTGGGATTTACCCGTTATCGGATCAATCTATCATCACAGAACTTTATCATAAATGGTTTGCGGGATCCTGTGACTTGTGTAAGCGTATATTATGTTATTAGAAATAAGTTTTAGTGATCTATTAAGTTATTATCCAAATTAAAAATCAAGAGTAACAACTCAAACAATTTCCTGAAAATTGTCAATGATCGTGTTGCCAGCCTTGCCTATAAGTGCTTGTATGCGTCTCTATTTCCCCTTGAGTATAATAAAACCTCTAGGAAATTGAACTAAGAGTATAAGTTAATATTTTTCCAATAAAAAAATCACATTTGCAATCATCTAATTTTACTCAAGCCATTTAGAGTGCAAACTCGTGTTCTAGTATTAGCAGAAAATTTCACTCCTTAGAAAGTCCATAACCTTTTCGTTATAATAGCTTTTTGAGTGATTCTTAAACCTAAACCTATTATCTGAGAACCAATGAATCCAATGGTGAAGTTATTTTTACAGATTAATATTTATATCCAGGGATTAGCTCATCTCAAATCAGTAGTACCTAGATTGGTCTAATTACATAGGTTTTATTTAGTCTTGTTTCTTAGAGCTCAAGCTATCACTCTATGAGGCATGGACTATCATTTATACTCATTTAGACAATATTTTGACTTGTCTTAGGCTGTCTTAAAATTCAATAAACACATCCATGCAACAACAAAAACATAACACATCCTAAATCACAAGAATTTAGGATGGCATGAATGGTTAGGCTTAGCACTTGACAAGTATGCCTTAGATGACAGCATTAAGGCTTAATACAGTGTTAATGACCCACCTCACTACTTCCTTCACTCCTATATAAAGCCTTAGAGGATGAAACTTAAACAAACTTCCACCAACACCCACACAAAGTTCTTATTCTTTCTTCCTCCATTCCTAACATAGGTGACCAACACAAATGGTGTTGGGGGTTGTTTTCCTCCATTATTCTTGCATGCCAGAGGTTTTCTAACCTAATTAAGGTATCGAGAATCCATTTTTGTTGTTAAATTCTGTAAATTATCTCATTTGAACATTTGAAATTCTGTTCTAAAAGTTCATTCCTAGTGGCATGTTGATCAAGCTAGTTTGTTTGTTGTTTAAATTTCTCTTCATGTATTTGAGTGATTGTTGAACCATTCAACTTCGTTTTAACTTTTTCATGTCAAGTCCCTTCTATTTTAGGTGTTGATCCTCTGAAACTTGGGGATAGAAGGTTGTCAAACCCCAACCTACATTCTTACCATTACAATGAGCTTAATATGGTGGGTTAGATGTTGTAGTGTGTGTGCGAGTCTTTGAAACTAAAAATATACTACATGCATTTCATGTGATCATCCTTTAGAATATATTTTTAATGTTTTTTGATCTCTATCCTGATTTTCGGTTCATTTCTTGGTGATTCAAGTTCATGAACTCAACCGCACATCTTGCTTGATATCCAAGCACTCTATGTTCTATGATGTTTGTGCATAACTATTCTGGATCACTGATGGTATTATTTAGAAATTCCAAACCTACAGTTTTGTTACCAATTCCATTGGCTTCATTTTGATTTAAAATTTGTCATGTTTGGTTAAGTAGGGAGTAAGTTATGCCAAATTTACCCAAACTAGTTTCTATTTCTTCAAAACTGTGATCAGTCACAAAGATCACTTCTACAATATGCTTTCCAATCATAATCTTACGGCTTATAAGTAATTTTCATTTTCATTATCAAACCATCTTTTGAAATTGATAAAGTTATCTCCAATCCATACATTCATTTGAGAGTTATGCTTATTTTATCAAAATATATTTTGTCCTAGACTAGTCCATAAGGATGTTATGGTAATTTGTAAAGATGCCTTCCAAACCATGTCCTATCAGCCCCAAATCCACAACCTTAAAACTAAAGTTTTTCCTTGTTCAATACTCTTTCTAAAATGACAAAATGTGTTTTTTGTCATTCTGCCATTCAAGAGTTATGCTTTCTACACTAATGTAGTGTATGACTACTTTGTGGCTAAATATCATGGTTGAACATTACTTGATGTTTAGTCCATAAACCCTAGTCTAAATGTCCAATTTCATTTAAACTAATTTCATATGAAAACTATTGGACAAAGCTTTAATTTTGATAATCTCATGACAATTAGATGTCATTCTCCTCGCCGAAAACTCTAAACCGAAGTCGGTGAGTTCGTAGAACCCTAAAGGTTCTTAAACTTCCTAGGATGAACTAAAATATGTCAAACATTATCTTCCACCCTATTAGTGTATGTTTCAAGTTATCAAATTCTCTACTCGTTCAAGAGCGAATCAAAACCTTTGGGGTTAATTCTGAGCCTTTGAACCTAAACTGTCTGCAAGATTCTTATTGTAACTAGTCAAGACTCTAATTGTATCCAAATAAAATATTTGGATATGTTCACCTGTCTAAAGCCCTATTAGGACAACTTCTTAATGATTCTTAATAAAATCAAAATATCGAGATTAATTTTTTATCATGTAATTAGGTACTCAGCGCTCAGGCAAGTTGCGGCAATGAGTTAATAGGATCGGTAGATGTACATGTATGGAGAGAAGTGCTTTCATGTATAAGTTTAGAAATGATGCCAAAGATAGTCGTGCATCTCTAAGCTAAGCCTAAGGTAGAGATAGTCAAATACTATTTCTGTGGCCGCAATTAACTAGGTATTGAGGCCCTTTAACTCATAAATTGCTAATATAAGATTGAATAGAGTTTATTTGATATATGATTTTATGCAGAATATGTGATCTTGTTCGGATTGACATGAATATTTGTTAATCTTAGGAGTTGAAATGATTGGTATGATTGAGGTTGCTTTGTTAATTCCAAGTAATATGAAATTGCTATATACTTGATATGATTGTTCAATCATGATAATGGAATCTTAATTGATTTGACTAATTGAGAAAACTATATTGATGTTGAATGAGTATTTCCTAATGGGATTGATTTATGAGAACATTTAGAGTCTTTTGAAAATGTAGATAGTGTTTTATGAGAACATTGGTTTAACGTTGTTTTGGAAAAACATATTAGCATGTGATTTTAAATAAAGGTTTGTTTTCAAGCGATTTAAGAAACTATAAGTCTAAGGTTGTTTTCTTTCAAAGTTTCAAATTACCATACGTTGTCTTAACTTACATAAAGTGATTCTTTTGGTCAAAATCCAATTTTTTTATAGTTCTCGTCCTTACCCCAAAAAGTTTCCCTTCGTTCATCTTAAAGGAACCATTACCATGTCATGTACAGATAATAAGATTCATATCACTATGTCTACTGTTAGTAGCACAGACTACAAGAAGATATGACACTGCTAATGTTGTGTCGAGAACCCAAAGGGGTACCTTGTCTGTGTGACTTGCTAGAGGGGACACTGCATATGGGGATTAATCTGTCGGGAATAGGGTAGCTACCTTGCACCGATGGAACTCCTCGCAATAACTATAGTAACCTCTAACACCTCCTTGAACGTATTGTGTTCAGGATGATATGATGACTACACTTGCTGATCGGATGGTTTCCGACGCTCTAAGTGCATGGTATTTTGCCAATGTGTTACCAATGGTGGGCATGGCGCGATATTCGCCATGTTCGCTTCCTAAGAACAACATTGGACTGGTTGGTGATAAGTGCCAAAAATGCCTAAATTTCATACACTTTTTATGGTACTTATCCTTGGCAAAATTGAGAAAACCAACTTAATTAAACATTTTTTGGATAAAATATCACAATCTTGTATATATGCTTTGTCTATTTCTTTTGTATTATATTTTGTAGGATTTAGGTGGAAAAGAGAAGAATTAATCAAATACAAGCAAAGTGCCCAAAATAGGCCAAAATGGTCCACATATGACATGTTTAAGCTTGGCATGGGAAACTATGTCCTAAGCCTTAAGCATGACTCAACAAGACTTGGCCTATGTAGAAAGTATGGAGTCAACATGCAACTCTTCACTAAGCAGCTTAGCTTAGACCAAACCCAAACCTAGCTGACCTAGACACCAACCTATCATGGCTAAATCCAACTTAGCATGGTCAGAACACAAGTCTGGCACAAGCCAACCTGCTCAATTAGACAGCTTAGTGGAGCACCTTGACCGCCCAATTTGGAACAACACACCTGACCTGATAAGTGTGAAATTATACTACATTTTCATTGCATTTTAGGACATAATTAGGACTTTATGATTGTTTTTAGCTTTTATTTCTCTTTGTTCGGGTTGAGCGGGTGTTTTCAGCTATGTTGTGTAGTTTGGATGGATTAAAGCAAAAAAGAGTAGAGATTGGGTGCAATAAGATTGAATTCAGTGTTGAGGCTATGCGAAGAAAAATTGAAGGACCAAAAGAAGTCATAGATGTTATATTATATTCCTACTTTTTAGATTTGTTTTGTTGGGCTTAGCCTAATATTTTGCAATAAGGATAAATAAGGGTTCTCCCTCAAGGATTTTAAACTTTTTTACATTACAATTCTCTAATTTAGAATTTGGGATTCTCTTCTACATCATGAATGAGTAATTCCCTTTGTTTCTAGGATTAGGGCTATGCCCTTTTATATTCAATAAATACTTGTCCTTACTTTTATTTCATTGAGTGTTGTGATTTGAGTCATTAAACTAGGTTTTATTCGTGTGAGTTGTCTGGCCAAAAAATTACACCTCTTAGATACATTGGGGAAGGACCGAGAGATGAACCTAACTATTCGGTCATTCAGTTATTCAAACTAGAATCCTAATTCACGAGAGTAGTATTAGGATTCTTTGGGGTTTCTGGAATTCACATTGGGTTGCTACGAAGCGATTGGATAGAAAGATCCAAGTAAAGGATTTGATTGATAATCATACCACGGGAGTAGCTGCGACTTCAATTGAGTACACGTGCCTGAGCTCGAGAGAGGATGACACATATCAAAGAGCAATTCACCCTCACAACTTAAAGTTCATGAAAATGAGCAAAACAAGGATTTGCGAGTGTAAAGGCAGTAACCCTTATCTTGGGAACTCTTCCTAAATTAGATTTTGATCCCTTTTGATTCTTTCATTAATTATTCTTGGCAATTGTTCTAAATTCAATTTTATTCCTTATTTGAGTTAAATATAAATTAATTGTTATAATTAAAGGAGTTTTCCAGTCCTCGTGGGATCAATATTTTATTACTTGATGACAAAATTGTGCACTTGCGATTTGCCCTATCAAGTTTTTGGTGCCGCTGCCGAAGACTGTGTCAAAATTTCTTTAATTCTCAATTAATTCATTACTTTACTCTAGTGTATTACGCATTTTCCTTTTTCTTGGTACCTCTGCAGGTTGCACATTTTGTTTATGCAAAGTTCAAATTACTATTTAGAGCCAGAAAGGACTTTTCGTATAAGAAGAAGGCAACAAAGAGAAAGAGCAAGAGAAAAGCGTGTGCATGTAGAAACAATGACTGAACGAGATGAAAAACCACTTTGCGACTACGCAGCCCCTAATGCTCGTAGTTCACATCCTAGAATAATTCGCGTAGCTATTGAGGCAGAGAACGTTTCTTTGCCATCTGCTCTGATCCAAATGGTGATGCAAAACCAATTTGGAGATGGAGCTTATGAATATCCTAATGCACATGTTGATTAGTTCTTGGAATTCTGTGAGAAATTGAGGATTCATGGGGCTTCTGAAGATGTTATTCGTCTCCGCATGTTTCCACATTCCCTAAGAGACAAATTTAAGACGTTGCTAAGGAATAAAAATGCTAAAACTCAAGCAACATGGCGAACTTTGGAGAAGGCTTTTCTCAACAAATACTTTCCTCCTTCCAAAACTGTGCACTATAGGCACCTCATCCACAACTTCAGTCAAAGGGATGGGGATTCAATTGCTAAAGCTTGGGAAAGATTAAATAAGTTGATTAAAGCTTGCCCTCATCATGGTATTCCACCTTGGATGTTGGTTCAGAACTTCTACAGTGGGCTAGACTTTCCATCACAACAACTATTGGACTCTTCAGCATGTGGTGCCTTTATGTGCAAAGGAATTCATGCTGCTTCAAAGATCATAGAGAATGTGGTTTCTAATCGTCACCAATGGGTGAATGAGAGGAGACACCATCCAAGAAGAGACTCTAGTGCACAATATTCAGGCAATCAGATGGAGAAGGTAATTTCCATGTTGGAGAACCTTTCTCAAAGGTTTGGAAAGCTAGAAAAGTATCATGCTAATGCTATTGGGTCTACTACAACATGTGAGGGTGTGGAGAAAAAGGACATGAGTGGTCTAAATGCAAACACTTCACTGAACCTGAACATGGAGCATTGACTAATGAACAACCTGAATCATGCAACTACTATGACTATAAGGAGAGGAGCGGGCAACAATTCAACCCACCATACAGGCAGAACAATCCCAGCATTTCTTGGAGGAGCAACAACTCTCTGAATCATCAATATCAGGATGGACCTGGTAACAGGAAACCTCCAACAAGATTTCCACAGGTACAATCTTCTCCTATTGATCCTACTCTTAAAACATTAATGGATGGTACATGATTAATAAAAGTTTTTCAAACATGCTCAATGACTTGAATTCTAAAATAGAAAACCTGACAATCCATGGTAAAATGTTGGAAACACAAATTGCCCAACAAGCTAGTAATACTAATAGACAAGTAGGGATGTTTCTAGCATAGACAGAAAATATTCCAAATAATGAACATTGTAAAGCAGTCAAATTAAGGAGTGGAAAGGATCTAACTGATATTCCTCAAATTAGGAAAAATTCACAAGTGGAAGAGGAACATACTGAGAAACAACCCCCTAAAGGGGATCAAAATTTTGAAAAGATCTCTAAGTATGTAGCTCCATCACCATATGTACCACCAGTTCCTTTTCCCCAAAGATTAGCAAAGTCAAAATTAGAAAAGAAGTTTGGGAAATTTTTGGATATTCTTAGGAAATTACATATCAGCTTACCCTTCATTGAGGCACTGCAGGAGATGCCTGCATACACAAAATATCTTAAAGATATTTTATCTAAAAAGGAAGACTAGAGGATTAATAAACAATCGCTTTAACTGAAGAGTGTAGTGCTTTAATTCAAAATAAATTACCTCCTAAATTAAAAGATCCTGGTAGTTTTTCTATCCCATGTTTAATTGGAAATGCTAGTTTTGATCACGCCTTATGTGACTTAGGGGCAAGTGTGAGTCTCATGCCCTTATCTGTGTGCAAAAAGTTAGAAGTGGGAGAACTAAAACCCACTACTATATCATATCAATTAGCAGATAGGTCAGTTAAATTTACTATAGCCATCTTAGAGGATGTCCCTATCAAAGTTGGGAAATTTTTCATTCCAGCAGATTGTGTAATACTAGAGATGGAAGAGGATTCACAAATCCCAATCATATTAGGTAGACCCTTTTTGGCTAATGTTGGTGCTATAAATGAAGTAAAGAATGGAAAACTTTCCCTGAGCATATGGGATGAAAAACTTGAATTTGATATTGCTAAATCTATTAAACAATATTCTCTTGAGGATTCATGTTTCAGGGTTGATATGCGGAACCAAGTTGTGAAAGAGGAAGCAGTTATAGTGCAATCTAAGGATCCCTTAGAGAGATGCATAGTAGATTGTGACACTTCAGACGTTGATGAGGAAGTGGTTGAGGTTATTGAATTTCTGAATACAAGCCCAACACTTCCTCACAACTCGCAAGATGAGACCTTGAAGGTAATGCCCAAATATGAAGATTGGGAGGAGGGGAAAGCACCTAAAATTGAATTAAAAACACTCCCCTCCACCCTCATGTATGAATTTCTTGGACCTAATTAATCTTATCCAATTGTTGTTAATGTTAAATTAAATAAATTGGAAGCTGAAAATTTGCTAAGGGTCCTAAGAATGCACATGAAGGTAATAGGATACACATTGGATGATATAAAAGGTATAAACCCTTCTTTTTGCATGCATAGAATTTTCATGGAACCTAACCATAAAACTTTAATTGAAAACCAGAGGAGACTAAATCCTAATATGAAAGAAGTGGTTAGGAAAGAAGTGCTGAAACCTTTAGATGTTGGGGTAATATATCCTATATCTGATAGTGAATGGATGAGCCCATTTCATGCGGTTCCTAAAAAGGAGGATTTACTGTTGAGAAAAATGAATTAATACCAACTAGAACAGTCACAGGTTGGAGAATGTGCATTGATTATAGAAAATTAAACACATCCACTAGGAAATATCACTTCACGCTCCCATTCATTGATCAAATGCTTGAAAGGTTTGCTACATATGAATATTTTTGCTATTTAGAGGGGTACACAGGATTTCATCAAATCCCCATTCACCCTGAAGATTAACAGAAAACTACTTTGACATGTCCTTATGACACCTTTGCCTATAGGAGAATGCCTTTTGGGTTATGTAATGCCCCAACCACTTTTCAAACATGCATCACTGCAATATTTTCTGATTTTATAGAAAACATAATGGAAGTTTTTATGGATGATTTTTCTGTTTATGGACTTCCATTTGACGTCTGCTTAAAAAATTTGACAAAAATATTGCAGAGATGTGAGGAAGTGAATCTTGTATTAAATTGGGAAAAATGTCACTTCATGGTGCGCAAGGGTATTGTGTTGGCGCATTTAATTTTAGGAAAAGGGATAAAGGTGAATAGAGCAAAAATTATAGTGACAGAAAATATGTCGCCACCAATTAACATAAAAGGTATTAGGAGTTTCTTACGCCATGCTGGATTTTACTGCAGATTCATAAAATATTTTTCAAAAATTGTGAAACCCCTTTCTAACCTTTTAATGAAAGATATTGCATTTGATTTTAGTGCTGCTTGTCTAGAATCGTTTTTCAGGTTGAAGGAAGCATTGGTCACTACACCAATATTGCAATCACTAGACTGGAATTTTCCCTTTAAAGTGATGTGTGATCCTAATGACTACATTGTGGGAGCAGTGGTTGGCCAAAAGAAGGATAAGAAGATGCATGCAATCTACTATGCAAGCAAAACACTTGATGGAGCTCAAGTCAACTATGCCACCACAGAGAAGGAGAAGGATGTTCTGGTGATCAGGAGTAAAGATGGATGTGGAGAAAGATGCGATAACATGCTTAATCATGTTAGAAAGCGAAGGTCAATGTCAAGTACTTCTTAGAGGAGTTCACTCAAATTTATACCCAAGAGATCATGAGAATCCACAATATACCTATGGCTACAATATCTGATGCACACCCTAGGTTTACTTCAGGCTTTTGGAAGAAGTGACACAGGGCTCTAGGATCAAAACTAAATAGGAACTGAGTTTATTATCTAAGAAAAAATGGACAGACATAGAAAACAACACAAACCTTGGAAGACTTGTTAAGCGATTGTTTTTTGGGACAACATAGAGGTTAGGATAACATTCCTTGGTTGATTAAGTTCAATTATAACAATAACCACCACTCAAATATCAGTATACCACCTTATGAAGCCTCATATGGACAAAAGAGATAAACTTTGTTATGATGGAATGATTTAGGAGAGTCTTACCTTTGAGTACGCGTCTGTCAAAATATTAAAGAGAATGGTTATGCGCCTTAGACAAAGGGGAAATCGTGCCCAAATTTGTGCCCAAATTTCGAGAACGAAATTTCTAAAAAGGGTGGGAGTAATGTCACATCCCAAATTTCAGCTCTCTTCTTATATATATATATATATATATATATATATAACTAAGTGTATATATATATATGTATAAGTGTCTATTATTCTCTTAAACAATAGGGAGCTATGTGAAATCCTTTGTCCATTACAAAGGATTACTCGAGTAAGAAGTCGATTTACTTGAGTTATAGATTGGTAGTGAGAGGAGTTAGGAAATGAGTTGTGTCATGTAATTTCATTAAGAAAAGCTTATTATTTAGTTTCTAACATAAATTAGAGTTATATCATGAGATTAGGTTGGGAAAATAAGTATGTGAGAAACTCAGTAGAAAGTTTCACCCAATTGGGATTTACCCGTTATAGGGTCAATCGATCGTCATAGAACTTCATCAGAAGTGGTCCGAGGGACCCTGTGAGTTGTGTAAGCATATATTATGTTATTATAAATAAGTTTTAGTGAACTATTAAGTTATTATGCCAATTAAAAATCCAAAGTAACAACTCATACAATTTCCTGAAAATTATCAATGATCGTGTTGTCAACCTTGTCTATGAGTCCTTTATTCGTCTCTATTTCACCTTAATATTTTTCTAATACTAAAATCACATTTTCAATCATCTAATCTTACTCAAGCCATTTAGAGTGCAAACTCGTGTTCTAGTATTAGCAAAAACTCTCATTCCTTAGAAAGTTCATAACTTTTTTGTTATGATAGCTTTTTGAGTGATTCTTAAGCCTAAACCTATTATTTTATAACCCAATGAATCCAATGGCGAAGTTATTTTTATATATTAAGATTTATATCCAGTTATTTAACCCATCTCAAATCAGCAGTACCTAGATTGGTCTAATTACATAGGTTTTATCTAGTCTTGTTTCTTAGAGCTCAAGCTATCAATCTATAAGGCATGGACTATCATT
The DNA here is from genome assembly GCF_001865875.1 of Lupinus angustifolius. NCBI lineage: Eukaryota > Viridiplantae > Streptophyta > Magnoliopsida > Fabales > Fabaceae > Lupinus > Lupinus angustifolius. Next base: position 159,481 of record NW_017723019.1, read on the forward strand.
TATACTCACCGAGATAATATTTAGACTTGTCTTAGGGTGTCTTAAAATTCAAGAAACGCATCCATGCAAAACACAAAATTTTAAAATAACATAACACATCCTAGATCACAAGGATTCAGGATGGCATGCATGGTTAGGCTTAGCACTTAACAAGTGTGCCTTAGATGGCACGATTAAGGCTTAATCCAGTCTTAATGACCCTCCTCACCCCTTCCTCCTCTCCTATATAAAGCCTTAGGGTCTGAAACTTAAACAAACTTCCACCAACACCCACACAAAGTTCTTCTTCATTCCTCCATTCCTAGCATAGGTGACCAACACAAATGGTGTTGGGGCTATTTTCCTCCATTATTCATGCATGCAAGAGGTGTTCTAACCTAATTAAGATATCGAAAATCCATTTTTGTTGTTAAAGTCTGTAAATTATCATATTAGAATCTTTGAAATCCAGTTCTAAAAGTTTAGTCCTAGTGGCATGTTGATCAAGCTAGTTTCTTTGTTGTTTGAGTTTCTCTTCATCTATTTGAGTGATTGTTGAACCATTGAACTTCATTTTAGCTTTTTAATTTCAAGTCCCTTCTTTTGTAGGTGTTGAGCCTCTGAAACTTGGAATTAGAAGGTTTCTAAACCCCAACCCACATTCTTACCACTACAATGAGCTTAATATGGTGGGTTAGATAATGTAGTGTGTGTGAGAGTCTTTGAAACTAAAATTATACTATATGCATATCATGTGATCATCCTTTAGAATCTTATTTCAATGTGTTTTGATCTCTATAGTAAGTTTCGGTTCATTTCTTGGTGATTCAAGTTCATGAACTCAACCCCACATCTTGCTTGATATCCAAGTACTCTATGTTCTATCATGTTTGTGCATAAATATTATTGATCCCTGAGGGTATGATTTAGAAATTCCAATCCCACATTTTTGTTACCCTTTCCATTAGATTCATTTTGATATAAAATTTGTCATGTTTGGTTAAGTAGGGAGTAAGTTATGCCCAATTTACCCAAACTAGTTTCTTTTTCTTCAAAATTGTGATCAGTCACAAAGATCACTTCTACAATGTGTTTTCCAATCATAATATCATGGCTTATAAGTACTTTTAATTTTCCTTATCAAACCCGATTTTGAAATTGATAAAGTTCTCTCCGATGCATTCAGCCATTTGAGAGTTATGCCTATTTTATAAAAACATATTTTGCCTTAGACTAGTCTAGAAGGAGATTATGGTAATATGTAAAGATGTCTTCCAAACCATGTCCTACTAGCCTAAAATCCACAACCCTAAAATACCCAAGTTTTTCCTCATTCAATATTATTTGTAAAATGACAAAATGTGTCTGGTTTCATTCCGTCATTCAAGAGTTAGGCTCTCTACACTAATGTAGTGTATGGTTGCCTTGTGGCTAAATATCATGGTTGAACATTACTTGATGTTTAGTCCATAAAACATATCTTGAATGTCCAATTCCGTTTAAACTCATATGTAAACTATTGGACAAAGCTTTAATTATGAGAATCCTATAACAAATAGATGTCATTCTCCTCATTGAAAGCTCTAAACCGAAGTCGGTGAGTTCATAGAACCCTAAAGGTTCTTAAAATTCTTAAGATGAACTAAAATATACCAATTTTTCATTTCCATCCTATTATGACACATGTAAGTTTCAATTTATCAAATTCTCTACTCGTTTAAGAGCAAATCGAAACCTTTCGGGTTAATTCTGAGCCCTTGAACCCAAATCGTGTGCGAGATTCTTATCGTGCTCAGTCAAGACTCTAATGGTATCCAAATAAAATATTTGGATATGTTCACCTGTCTAAATCCCTATTAGGATAACTTCTTAATGATTCTTAATAAAATCAACATATCGAGATAAATCATTTAACACGTAATCAGGTACTCGGCGCTCAAGCAAGTTGCGGTAATGAGTTAATAGGATCGATAGAGGTAGAGGTAGAGGTATGGAGAGAAGTGCTTTCATGTATGAGCTTAGAAATGATGTCAAATATAGTCGTGCATCTCTAAGTTAGGCCTAAGGCACATATAGTCGAATACTATTTCTGTGGTCGTGAGTAACTAGGTATTGAGGCCCTTTAACTCGTAAATTGCTAATTTAAGATTGAATAGATTTTATTTGATATATGATTTTATACTGAATCTGTGGTCTTGTTCGGATTGACATGATTATTTGTTAATCTTAGAAGTTGAAATGATTGGTATGATTGAGGTTGCTTTGTTAATTCCAAGTAATATGAAATTGCTATATACTTGATATGATTGTTCAATCATGATAATGGAATCTTAATTGATTTGACTAATTGAGAAAACTATATTGATGTTGAATGAGTATTTCCTAATCGGATTGATTTTTGAGAAAGTTGAATTAACTGTTGCATCATGATACAATTGTCATTGTGCATGCTCATGGCCTGGCATACGAGTATCCCGGATGAAATCAATTTTGGAAAGAATGTGGTTTGAGAAGAATGAAAAGAATGGAAATGAAATTGTTTTACTAAGCTTTCGCCATTTAAAGTGTTTTGAAAATGTAGATAGCGTTTTATGAGAAAGTTGGTGTGAAGTTGTTTTGGAAAAGCATATTAACATATGATTTTAAACAAAGGTTTGGTTTTCAAGTGATTTAAGAAACTATAAGTCTAAGGTTGTCTTCTTTCAAAGTTTGGATCATAAGATCCATATCACTATGTCTACTATTAGTAGCATAGTCTACAAGAAGATATGACACTGCTAATATTGTGTCGAGAACCTAGAGGGGTACCTTGTGTGTGTGAGTTGGTCGAGGGGACACTACAGGTGGGGATTGATCTTTCAGGAATAGGTTAGCTCCTTTACACCGATGGGACTCCTGACAATAACTACGATAACCTCTGACATCCCCTTGAAGGTATCGTGTTCAGGATGATATGGCAGCTATCCTTGCTGACCGGATGGTTTCCGATGCTATCGAGTGCATGGTATTTTGCCAATATGTTACCAATGGTGGGCATGACACAATATTCGTCCTGTACACTTCCTAATAACTGCATAGGACTTGTCGGGCTTGACCAGTGTCAATACCATTATTGTTAATGTTGAGTTTAGGGAGTCCTATAGAAATCATTTCTCCATGCACTTATTAAGAGACTAATATTGTGTCAATATAGACATAATAGATATTCACACCTCGTGATATTGACATTCCACATTTCATTACATCCATGTGATATTGATTATATGATAAATGATATCTGAATTTGATATCATATGTGTCGTTTAAATACCATATGTGGAAGTACTTACTCTCCTAACATTTTAGGAAGTATGTGACTTCTTGGAGAATGATCGTGCTATCGTCTGAAGGAAAGGAAAGACAATTCTTACGACTAGGTAGTGTGTTGCTCTATTGTATGATGTAACACTTCAGTCAATGTATTAAATTTTATCCTTGACAATTTGTGAAATTTTACATTGTTTTGAAAGATCTATCAAGGAAATTCCACCTGTTTTTATATGAAAGATAGTTGGAAAACATTTATTTCACATTTTCAAGATGGTTTTGCTTTGCAATATATCATTTCTTCACTTGTCTACTTATTTTAAATTCCACTAAGTCAGGGTGTTACAATCTTCCTATGAAACAGCCTCCAAGTAGTGAAAGACTTAAAAGGAGGGATTGATTCAGACCAAATTATTTATACTAGTTGATCTGATTTGCAGGGTGATTTATGTAAGAGAATGCAGCTTTGAGTGACAAATATCCATCATTAGAACTCTACCAAGCTAGGACATCCTGTTTAGAAGAGATACCAATGTTAGTTATTTCCTTGGCTATGTGAGGGAAGACCTCAGTAATAGGCTTGGGAATTGTCCATTTAGAGTGCAGAGTGAAGTCAGCCACAGTAACAAGAAGGGAAAGGTGTGGAATAGAAGGAATATCTATATTGTCTACTAAGGGTGCACCAAGCCATTTGTCCTTCCAAAAATTAATATATTTGCCATCCTCAACTATACAAGTAGAATTAGACATAACAGTAGTCCAATTGCTTTTGATCCAGGCCATATAGAAGACTTGAAATATCTAGGATTAGGAGGGTTGCTAACTCCAAACCTTTGTCTATAGAAAATAGCCCACTCATGATTAGAAGACACCATTTCCTAGGCTAGCTTTAGCAAAGCAGCATGATTCAAGTCTTCTATAGATCTCAGCCCCAATCCACCAGATCTTGTTGGAGAGCAGACAATACGCCAAGACGCAATGACAATTTTCCTCACAGGTGTCACCAGACTAGACAAAGCTCCTAAGGCACTTATCAAGATTGAGAGAAAACAAGCACGCCAAGAGTACACATGAAAGCTATAAGCTAACATGCTCTGAATGATAGATTTGATCAATTCCATTCTGCCCATCAAAGAAAGAAGACCAGCTTTCCAACTAGCCAATTTGAGGATAATTCTATCAGGAATGGCTTGCAGATGAACCTTTTTAGGCTTCCCTTTGAAAAAAGGAATCCCCAAATAGTTGAAAGGTATGATGCCAGCAGATAAACCCAAAATAGAGGCCAAGTTTGCAAGCTTCCTAACTAAGGCATGCCTAGTGTAGAACTTACATTTGCTTAAGTTAACAAGTTGGCCAGAGGCTTGAGCTTAATCAAGAATCAGGCTATTTAAGGCCCTCATGCTTCTTTTCAATCCTCTGCAAAATATAAGAATATCATCAGCATATAAGACATAGCTTGGAGTTACCATATTAGAGGGACTAGTGATTGGAGAAATAAGGTCAGCCTGCACTAAATTAGAAATCCCCCTGCTGAAAACATCCTCAGTAAGGCAAAAGAGCAGGTGACAGAGGATCACCATGTCTTGCCCCCATTTTGCACTTGTAGAACCCCACATATTGGCCATTAATATTGATTGATAGTCTGGCTGAATGGAGAATAATCTTGACCCAGTGAACAAACTTGTCCTCGAAACAAAAAATCCTGAGAGTGTCCAACAAGAAGGAATAGTCCATTATATTAAAGGTCTTCCTAATATCTAATTTAATGGTAATATTTCCACCAAAAGTCTTGTAGTCTAACAAATTTAAGGGCTAGAATAGTTAATGATATGTTGAGTATCTTCAACAGCAGCCAGAGCATTTTGCACACTCATGTGCAAATTGCCGAAGACATTAGTATTCCAAGTTTTCAGCTTCCTTTTGAGAATTTTAAGCTTTTTGGATAGGGTGAACATAGGGCAGCCAACAATATGAGTTTGCCAAACCTCACTAACCACTCTTTTACAATCTAAGTGATTCAACCACATTCTATGAAACCTAAAGTGATTAGGCCTATCAACTATAACATCATATAGTTCAAAAGGAAAGAGTGATGATAAGAGGAAATTCTAGGTAAAGTGCAACAAGGCACCTGATTCCAAGTGACTAGCCAACCATCATTACACATACTTTTGTCTAATCTTTTCTCAGTAAGAGCCACTCATCTTTTTTTGTTTGTTCAGGTAAGTTCAGCGCCTCTAGTTGTCAAATGAATAAGATTTGTTTCATCAGAGAAGGTCTTGAATTTATCAATTGGCAATCTAGCAAGAGTGGAGGAACACCTACATTCATTTGCCCCAAGCACCACATTGAAGTCCCTAAGGAAACACTAGGGTTCAGAGTAAGCAATCATCAGGGCTTTGATCTTAGACCATAAGAACCTCTTGTGAGTATAGTTAGTGTGAGCATACATTGCACTCATAAAAACCAGCTTATCCTTAACTTCTAAAGAAAAATTTATGTGTTGACTAGAAGAAACTATAGTGAAGACTAAAGGTTAAGGCTACACAGACCCCAAATGTTAAGGAGAAAATGAGATTTAACATTTCTCACAAAAAGCTTAAAATCAAGACCTGTGAAAACTAGGGATTAACATCCTCAACTTTTATCAAAGGCTCGGATAAGAAAACCAAGTCAGGTTTATTAGCAACACAAAACTGTTTTAGAACTAATCTAGTTTTAAGATTTCCAAAGCCCCTACAATTCCAATAGAACACTTTCATTGGGTAGAATTTAAGTACCCACCCCTTCGAGTATAGTGCACTCTAGCATTATTTCTCTTCTTCTTCAACCTTTTCTTCTGGGATTTGGTGAGGACCTCTGTGAAAGAATACAAAACCTCCTCCTCCCTTTCATTTGCCCATAACCTTCCAACAATCATCATGTCTCTAGCAGATGTGGGATTTTCTATGTCCTCAATGGACTGGATAATGAAATTTTCACCCTGGGACTGAGGGATTATAGGACCAGCCAAATTTCGTGTCCCTTCCACTAAGGGAGCATACTACATCTCTGCAACCCTTTCAACTGTAATGTCTCCTCTAGAATTTTCCAGGTCCTTGTTAAATAAGTTTGCATCTGAAGATTCCTTCTCATGATAGAAACTGAATTCCTTCCATGCTATAACCATTGTTGTTATTTATTTCAAGGTTAATGACAAGATCATTAACTTTGGTTTCCAGGGGGTTTTGGTACAAGAACCTTTTCCTTCCTAGTTACTAGTTTAGGAATTCCCCCTGAAGTCTCCTTTCCAGACCTTATGTAATTAGAGATTAGATGGCCAGTTGATTGGCAACCAAAACAAAAGTCTAGCAAGTTGTCATACTCAATAGAGACAAATAAGGCAAAGCCTTCCATTTTAACCAATATTTGATATGGTAGAGAGTTTTTCAGATTAATGTCCATTAAAACTTTAGCAAAGTGCCCAAAAGACCTAGTTTTAGTAGCCTCATCTAGAGAAATAGGTATGCTAATCCCTCCCATGATAGACAAAATAATCCTTGGACTCCAACATTCGTGGGGAAGGCCTAGAATTTTGACCCAGAATTGTGAGTGTGTAACTTTTTGAAAAGCAGGGTTGAAATCGAGGGTCCATAAAGCTAACCAAAAAATCCATGGTTTCATATTCCAAGAACCTATGGCAAAAATACACATCATGACCTCTGAAATGGCAAATAGTCAAAGGATGCCAATATAATAGACCTACGAAGTTTTGATGAAGACAAGGTCTTATATGGAAGCTTGAAGACTTGGAATCTCAACAAACAACACACCAAGAGCTCAAGGTCAACATCATAGAGTCTAGGATTGCGTTTTACAATCTAGAGTTCTAAGTTGATTGCCTAGTATTGAGTCTTAGGTTAGGTAAACCCAAGATGGAAGTGTCTCACAAAAAGTCTAAAATGAAAATCAAATAGAATGAGGCATAACATCATCTTACATATATATGATAAATGACACTCATGCATTTGCATTCATACTTACATGGTTTAGTGCATAAAGGATTTATTCTTTCTAATAATCATGATTGCATGTTCATTCATCATATAGGATATTTACCATATATAAAGAAAAACCATTTTAAGAGATTTTAATGGATAAACTCATTTGATAATCGATTAAGTCCTGGAGAAATCCTCAATCGATTAAGGAAAGTCATAATCGATTAAATGGAGTAACAGAATGTAACCTCCCAGGATTTATGTCTAATTAATCGATTAAACACATTTTTCATTGATTAAGCCATAACTGAAAATCCGTTTTTAAAGAAATTGTTAAACGATTAACGTGGTCGCTTAATCGATTGACATTTGTTGTATCAGTTATGAGCTAATTCTGTTATTTTGAAACAATATTGAATATGTTATAAAAAAAACAGCTTTTCACCTTCATTAAGCAAGAATCGAGAAATTATCTAAGAGAGATAAAACCAAAGATTCATGGTGCTAAAAAGTTTCAAAGCTTTCTTGTTTTTCTTTGAGGTTTTCTTGCATAAGCTCCAAGAGTGAAAAGAGAGAAAATCCTTTTCATTATATCAAAACATTTTCCATTCAATTCAAAACACCTTGCATGATTTCATAATTAGGTCTTAGGGCTGCTTTGTGAGATCTTTCTGTCAAGGGTGATTATAGTGGAATTAGGAGTCGTTATCCGCACAATCTAGTGTGCTAAGTAACTTGGCGAAAAATATGTAACTTGAGGAGAATTTCGTGATGTGTGGTATCATCACAGGTTGAGAATTAGGAGTCTTCATTAGACAGGAAGTCTTGATTCGAGCAAGAGTTTCGTCTGGGAACAAATTGCGCGAACGGTTTGGTATCCAAGTAGGCATAGATAAGGGAAAAAACCGAGATTAATGGCTCATTCGTTTCAAGAAGGAAGTTTATGTTTCGTTGTACTGGAAGTATAGTTGTAAATTACATTTCTGATAAGTGAAGAAAAATCTATCAGATCAACCTAGAGGCCTAGATGTTGTTTGCAAGTGGACCCGCAAACGAACCAGGATAAAAATCCTCGAGCGCATTTTCTCTACCTGTATCTCTTTACAATTTTGTCTTTACTATTTTCTGTTTTGATTGGCTTTATGTGATTAATTGCGTATTGTGTTAATTTGTTGTTAATCAAGAATCAATCTTAGGATAGTTAAGATCAAGAATTATCACGGTTTTTACGAAGCAAGAAAACTAATTTTCAATGTATAACAATCAGGATAATCGATTAACATACTGATAATAATCGATTAATTGAATTGTCCTTAATCAATTAACCTTGTTGATAATCGATTAATTGCAGCAGCTTTTATTCTGCACAAATATCGGAAAAGCGGGACTAGTGATCCGCGACACCTATTCACTCACCCTCTAGGTGTCATCTTACCTTACTAGTACCCAACAAGTGGTATCAGAGCTAGTACGAAATTTCTAGCTTGGCCACTAAATTCGTTGATCTGAGGGATTAATCACTATGGGTTCGACAAACTCCTTCAGTGGTGATGGCGCATCCATCAACCGCCCTCCGATTTTTAGCAGCGAAGGGTACGCGTAATGGGAGGTGCACATGCGAATCTTTATAGAAACCATAAACACAGAGATTTGAGACTTTATTGTCAACGGGCCTTTCTCACCACTTCACTTAATGGATGGTGAACCCAAAGAAAAACCAAAGGCATTATGAACTGAAGATGAAAGACATAAAGTCCAACACAATCTCAAGGAAATGAACATTATAATCTCTGCCTTATCATACGAAAAATTCTTTCGGGTGTCGTAGTGCCTAAATGCAAAGGAAGTGTGGGATACTTTGCAAGTAACCCACAAATGAGATTAAGCGTACTCGATTAAATGCTTTGTCACATGGATATGAGTTGTTTAGAATGTTTCTGAATGAATCGATAAATGAAATGCAAAATGATTTACTCATATTGTAAATCATTTAATTGCTTTAGATAAGAATTTTGCTATGGGTGAACATACTAACAAAGTGTTGTATTGTCTTGATAGGAAATGGCAGCCCAAGGTAACAACAATTATTGAGTCAAAAGACTTAGACACTATGCTACTATTAACTCTCTTTGGCAAGCTCCAAGAACTAGAAGTGGAGTTGGGCCGCTTAACAATGCATGAAGATTCGGACTGAAAGAAAAATGGCATCTCTCTGAAAGCTACATCTTCACAATCACAAGAAGAGAAAGACGATGATGATTCAGGGTGTGAATTACATGATGAAACGATAAAACTTCTGGTTAGAAATTTTGGCAAGTTTCTCAAGAAGAAAGGAAGATGTAAACGATTTAAACGTTAAATCCAAGAATGAGGCAACTGATTCAACCAGACGAGGCAAAAGTCCCAAAGATCGTCTCATTTGCCATGAGTGTGGCAAAATGGGCCATATGAAATTCCAATGCCCGAGTCACCTCAAGAAGGTTGAACACGATAAAAGCAACCCATGGGACTTCAAATCCAAGAAGGACTACATTGTATGGAATGTTCCAGAGGACGAGACAACGAGTAGCACATCCGATGAAGAGGAGACCACCAAATTGTGCTTAATGGCAAACACTCACGAAATTGGCAACACAAGCGATACGTATAACACAGGTGAGGTACATTTTTCTGACTCTTCTTCGTGCTCTGATGAGTCTCCTAGTTACGATGAATTATATAGTGCATTTTTTGAGTTGCATGAGGAACTTAAGAAATTGGCAAACATAAATGTAGATAGAAAACGAGTCATTTTATTGATGAAAGTAAAATAACTAAGATGCAAGAAGAATTAAATGAATTAAAACTAGAAAATGAAACTCTAGATCTCATCTATTCATATGCCTTATGTAGTTGCACCACTAAATTATATTATGCATATTGAAGAGTATATCCATGTAAAATTTGATGAATATTCTCCAAAAGAGAAGAGGAAGGTTGTGTGTGATGTTGTTCTAGGTGCGCTGGAAAATGCATACACAAAGAACATGCAGAATGAGAACGAGGTTCAAGATGATCAGGAGATAAATGCAGATCATCAAGAAATGCCTATCATGTGGAAGACAAAGAAAGATCATCCGCTCGACAAGGTCAAAGGTGATATCTCATTGGGAGTGGTAACTCGTAACTCGCTAGTATTTTTTTGTAACTTTATAGCATTTGTGTCTCAAGTCGAGCCTAAGCCCATAGATGAGGCCTTAGAGGATGAACACTGGGGAATAGTTATGCAAGAAGAGCTAAACCAGTTTGAGCCTAATAACATATGGGACTTGGTCCCTAAGCCTAAAGATTATCCTATAATAGGCACAAAATGGGTCTTTAAAAATAAACTAGACGAATTTGGTTTGATTATACGTAATAAGGAACGTTTGGTTGCCAAAGGGTATAATCAAGAAGAATGCATTGACTATGATGAAACCTACACCCATGTTGTGAGGTTGGAGGCTATTAGAATGTTGCTAGCCTTTTGCATCGATAATGAACTTCAAACTCTTTCAAATGGATGTGAAGAGTGTGTTCTTAAATGGATATATTCACGAAGAAGTGTATGTAAATCAACCGCCCATTTTTGAAAATCATAAATTCCCTAATCATGTATATAAGCTCAAAAGGCACTATATGGTTTAAAGCAGGCACCTAGAGCCTGGTATGACAGATTGAATAGTTTCTTATTAGAAAAGGAATTTGAAAGGGGAAAAGTTGATACAACACTCTTTATAAGAAATTCAGAAAATAATGTGTTATTAGTACAGATTTATGTACATAACATTATATTTGGTGCTACTAACGACTTGTATAAGGCATTTTCTGAAATTATGATAGGGGAGTTTAAAATGTCAATGATGGGCGAGCTGACATTCTTTCTTGGACTACAAATAAAACAAATGAACAACAGGATATTCATTCACCAAACAAAGTAATGCAGGGAACTCTTGCAAAGATTCGAGATGGATAAATGTAAAGAAGCAACAACACCCATGGCATCATCCTGCTATATCGACAAGGACGAAAAAGGTAAAGCAATTGAGGTAACCAAATATCGTGGGATAATAGGGTCTTTATTGTATCTAACTGCTAGTCGCCCCGATATAATGTTTAGTGTATGTATGTATGCTAGATATCAAGCTTCACCTAGAGAATCTCATTTTAGTGTTGTAAAATGTGTTTTGAAATATCTTAAAGGGACAATGTCTATGGGTTTATGGTATCCTAGGGATGCTTCGTTATCCCTAATAGGATATTCTGACTTTGCAGGATGCAAGTTAGACCGAAAGAGTACTAGTGGGACTTGCCACCTTTTGGGCAGCTCCCTAGTATCATGGCATAGTAAGAAGCAAGTCTGTGTTGCTTTATCTACCGTCAAAGCAGAATATATTGTTATGGGTGTATGTTGCGCTCAGATTTTATGGATGAAACAGCAAATATCGAACGTTGGCTTAAAACAGATAAAAATTCCTATAAAATGCGATAATACTAGTGCCATAAATCTATCGAAAAACCCAATTTTGCATTCTAGAACTAAGCATATAGAGATTAGACATCATTTTTTAAGAGATCATGTTAAGAAAGGTGACTGCATACTTGAATTTGTTGAAACCTCGAAGCAATTAGCAAATATTTTCACCAAACCCCTTCCACAGGATACTTTTTATTTGTGTTATGTAGAGAACTTGGCATACTTGATAAAAAATATCTAAACTAATGTGTCTTGGGTAATTATGTGCCTTACTTGATCATGACTATATGCTTATAAATGATACATGTTATGAATGCATGCTTCCTTGTTTAGATTATCTTCATGATTATTTTTATGATCTATTAGTGTGTCAAAACCCTTTAGGTATGTATCTTATCAATAACACTCTAAGCATATTCTAGAAATCTATAAAATACACCAAAATATGTGTTAAGCTCTATCAATTATCAATTGTTCTATGCCTTAATCGATTAATTTGAGTTCTAGTAGCCAAAAGAAATTTTTATCTTGCAAGTTAATCGATTAATAGTCCGTTTAATCGATTGTGTGGGCTCAATATTTTGAAACTCTGAAAATTGTCATTGAATTAATCGATTATCGTCAAAATTTAATCGATTACCTGGGATCCAATATCTAATTTTTGAAAACTTTAAGTTGGTTAATGATTAAACTACTGCATATAATCGATTAACGATAGCACTATATCAGTTTCAAGTGTCATTCTGGATTATTTTTTCACTTAGAACCCTAATCCTCTTTGCTTACCCCCCTTTTTAATATTTCCCTAAATCGAGTGTTCCAATACATATCAACAGAAACCTCTATTACTATTAAGTTGTTCCATCTCCAAACAACCATAAATCATCAAAAATCTGAATCCTAACCATCTATCCCTCTTTAGAAACCCTAAAACCCTCAATTCAGAAAATCAATTATCAAGTCGATTAAATTAGTAGCATACCTGCTAAGATGAGTGAATCAAGAAGGATGAGAGTGAAACACAGCGCCAAATGTGTGAGAGGCAGAGAAAATAGCTCTTCCTCGGCTCAAGTAGGATGACAGAACCACGGAGACCCTTACTACTCTCTAAATCTTCAAGAAGCTAGATTGGCTAAGTTTCAGGGCCATAAGCAAACCTACATCCAGTATGCGGATGCAAAATGGTTGGTTGCACATGGCTTCCAATTCCCACATGGGTTAGAGATCTATAGCAATTTTAGGTATAAAGATGAGGTGTATTCTTCAATGGTAATGGGGAAGATGATTATTCTCGATGAAGAGTTATTTTTGGATGTTGGACGTCTTGATTCTGATGGACCGAGACTAGGTGCTTGTACAAATAAGTCATGGGACTCATTTGATGCTATTGAAATGTACAAGTCTTACTTGAGAGGACCTCATATATTTGTACAAGGGGAATTGACCAAGGTAAAGTCATTGTTTGTTGAAAACCGACTTTTACACTACTTGATTGCATATATATTGGTTCAGAGAAATACCAACCATGCTCAACCCATTGTCAATGATCTAAAGCTCATGTTCACCATACGGGAAGGTATTGTGGTGAACTGGCCTTTAGAGATTCTGAAATTTATGCAGGGCATAGCTTCATCAAAATTGCTCGCCTACGAAATATTCATCTCTCGTATTATTGACTATTATGAGATTGACACCACTCATGTGGACACTATTATGACAAATTCCCATGAGCATCTTGTTGGTGATAATCTGATTCACAAGATGGGAATTTATAAATACGATGATGAATAGAAATATTAGGAAGATCATACTCCCAAAGTGAATGAGGATATGCCAAATGAAGATAATGCTGCAAATCCTAGTGAGTCTATCCCTGAGCAACCACCTACAGAGACATTTGTTGAGCCTCAAGATCTATCGTTTAGGCTTGCCCACCTAGATGATATGGAATAACGCCTCAATGCACATATTGATAGACATTTTCAGACCATGAGGGATTCAATGGCAGCTGAATTTCAGCAACAGCAGCAGCGACTTTCCGAAGAGCTAGAACGCATCATGTTGATTTTGCGTGCTCCACATGGCTCATCCCAACCACCACCTACACAAGATTAGCCTAGATAGGATTATCTAGTGTGTCTAGGGTGTGTATGTGCTCTGCTTTAGAGATTATCTTTTGGTGTTTGATAGTATTTTGGTTATTTTTGCTGAACTTATGTTAAAATATATGTCCTCGTTTGCACTTACTCGTATATTTTGTAAAACTTGTTGCTAATTTGGGTTATGTTTAAAATTATTGCGTTATCCTTTGATGTTATCTACATGTGCGTGTATATTGTTGGATGATTAATCTACTTTGCATATTGCCTATAATTATCATTGATCATTCTATGGAATTCATGTTGAACCTACACGACTAGATAAATCTCGCAATTAATTCTGCGATGATCTATTTTTATTCATACATAATTGATTAATGCTAAACTCTATGCACTTGTACAATTTGTTCTTAGAATTCTTAATCGATTATCCTTGATTAGTTAATCGATTAAAACTATTAAAATGTGTATATCTTTCCTTATTTTTGGCTTTTCATATCATAATTTGCCATAGTTTTTTTACTATGCCAAAAGGGGGAGAAATGTGTTGTTTGAGCTGTTTTTGCAGGTTGAAGTGAGCTTCCGCATGTAATCATGTTGCTACCCTAGTATTGCCTCTTACATGGTTTGAGGGGGAGAACAAAGTAAGGGGGAGCAGTGCATTCTAATTCAACCCTATGCAAACATATTTTGTCAAGCTTCAAGTCATCAAACAAAGGAATTGTTTCAGTGTTTGTCATCATCAAAAAGAGGGAGATTGAAATGGAAAATAGTCAAAGGATGCCATTATAACCGACCTACGAAGTTCTGATGAAGACAAGGTCTTATATAGAAGCTGGAAGACTTGGACATCTCAAAAAACAACACACCAAGAACTCAAGGTCAACATCATATAGTCTAGGATTGTTTTTTACATTCTAGAGTTCTAAGTTGATTGCATAGTATTGAGTCTTAGGTTAGGTAAACCCAAGATGGAAGTGTCTCACAAAAAGTCTAAAATGAAAATCATATTGAATGAGGCATAACATCATCATACATATATATATGATAAATGACACTCATGCATTTGCATTCATACATATATGGTTTTATTCATAAAGGCTTTATTCTTTCTAAAAAAACATGATTGCATGATCATTCATCATATAGAGTATTTACCGCATAAATAGAAAAACCATTTTAAGCGATTTTAATCGATTAACACGTTTGGTAATCAATTAAGTCCTGGAGAAATCATCAATCAATTAAGGAAAGTCATAATCGATTAAATGAAGTCACAGAATGTAACCTCCCAGAATTTCTGTCTAATTAATCGATTAAGCACATTTTTAATCGATTAAGCCATAACTGAAAATCCGTTTTTAGATAAACCGTTAATTGATTAACGTGGTCATTTAATCGATTAACATTTGTTGTATCAGTTATGAGCTAATTCTGTTATTTTGAAACATAATTGATTCTATTTTTTTAAAAAAAATAGCTTTTCACCTTCATTAACAAAGAATCGAAAAATTATCTGAGAGAGAGAAAACCAAATATTCATGGTGCTAAAAAGTTTCAAAGCTTTCTTGTTGTTTCTTTGAGGTTTTCTTGCATAAGCTTCAAGAGTGAAAAGAGAGAGAAAAGAGACAAAATCATTTTCATTGTGCCAAAATTTTTTTCATTCAATTGAAAACACCTTGCATGATTTCATGATTAGGTCTTAGTGATGCTTTGTTTGATCTTTCTGTCAAGGGTGATTAGAGTCGAATTAAGAGTCATTATCCGCACAATCTAGTGTGCTAAGTAACTCGGGCAAAAAATCTGTAACTTGAGGTGAATTCTCGTGATGTGTGGTATCATCACATGTTGAGAATTAGGAGTCTTCATTAGACGGAAAGTCTTGATTCGAGCAAGAGTTTCGGCTGGGACCAAATTGCATGAATGGTATGGTATCCAAGTAGCCATAGATAAGGGGTTAAACTGAGCTTAGTGGCTCATCGGTTTCAAGGAGGAAGTTTTTGTTTCAATGTATTGGAAGTATGGTTGTAAATACATTTCTGATAAGTGAATAAAAACATCCTAGATCAACCGGGAGGCCTAGATGTAGTTTGCAAGTGGACCCGCAAACGAACTAGGATAAAAATCCTCGAGCGCATTTTCTCTATCCTTATCTCTTTACAATTCTGTCTTTAGTGCTTTCTATTTTAATTGGATTACTGTGTTAATCTGATGTTAATCAAGAATCAATCTTAGGATAGTAAAGATTAAGAATCGTCACGGTTTTTACGAAGCTAGAAAATTGATTTTCAAAGTATAGCAATCTGGATCATCGATTAACGTACTAATGATAATCGATTAATTGAATTGTCCTTAATTGATTAACCTTGTTGATAATTTATTAACCGCACTAGCTTTGTATTCTGCGCAAATATCGGAAAAGTGGGAATAGTGATCCGCGACACCTATTCACCCCCCC